>NC_092224.1:4623301-4923301 GCF_036320965.1 Panulirus ornatus | reverse complement strand
AAGAGGGTGTTTTGAAGTGGTTTGGGCACATGGAGAGGATGAGTGAGGAAAGATTGACCAAGAGGATATATGTGTCGGAGGTGGAGGGAACAAGGAGAAGAGGGAGACCAAATTGGAGGTGGAAAGATGGAGTGAAAAAGATTTTGTGTGATCGGGGCCTGAACATGCAGGAGGGTGAAAGGAGGGCAAGGAATAGAGTGAATTGGAGCGATGTGGTATACCGGGGTTGACGTGCTGTCAGTGGATTGAAGCAGGGCATGTGAAGCGTCTGGGGTGAGCCATGGAAGGCTGTGTAGGTATGTATATTTGCGTGTGTGGACGTATGTATATACATGTGTATGGGGGGGGCCATTTCTTTCGTCTGTTTCCTTGCGCTACCTCGCAAACGCGGGAGACAGCGACAAAGTATAATAATAATATAAAAATATATATATATATATATATATATATATATATATATATATATATATATATATATATATATATATATATATATTTTTTTTTTTTTTTTTTTTGCTTTGTCGCTGTCTCCCGCGTTTGCGAGGTAGCGCAAGGAAACAGACGAAATAAATGGCCCAACCCACCCCCATACACATGTATATACTTACGTCCACACACGCAAAATATACATACCTACACAGCTTTCCATGGTTTACCCCAGACGCTTCACATGCCCCGATTCAATCCACTGACAGCACGTCAACCCGGTATACCACATCGATTCAATTCACTCTATTCCTTGCCCGCCTTTCACCCTCCTGCATGTTCAGGCCCCGATCACACAAAATCTTTTTCACTCCATCTTTCCACCTCCAATTTGGTCTCCCACTTCTCCTCGTTCCCTCCACCTCCGACACATATATCCTCTTGGTCAATCTTTCCTCACTCATTCTCTCCATGTGCCCAAACCATTTCAAAACACCCTCTTCTGCTCTCTCAACCACGCTCTTTTTATTTCCACATATCTCTCTTACCCTTACGTTACTTACTCGATCAAACCACCTCACACCACACATTGTCCTCAAACATCTCATTTCCAGCACATCCACCCTCCTGCGCACAACTCTATCCATAGCCCACGCCTCGCAACCATACAACATTGTTGGAACCACTATTCCTTCAAACATAGCCATTTTTGCTTTCCGAGATAATGTTCTCGACTTCCACACATTCTTCAAGGCTCCCAGGATTTTCGCCCCCTCCCCCACCCTATGATTCACTTCCGCTTCCATGGTTCCATCCGCTGCCAGATCCACTCCCAGATATCTAAAACACTTTACTTCCTCCAGCTTTTCTCCATTCAAACTTACCTCCCAATTGACTTGACTCTCAACCCTACTGTACCTAATAACCTATATATATATAAAATATATATATATATATATATATATATATATATATATATATATATATATATATATATATATATATATATATATATATATATAAAATATATATAAAATCTGTGATGTAAGGTTCATTAACTCATGCAATCACTGAGTTACCTCACCCTTAACCTCCCCCCCTCCTCTCACCCCACTTCAGTGGTAAGCCAACCAAGCCTACAAAGGTGACATTGCTTTACAAACATGTCAACCAATACTCTAAGTCTTCAATCATCTCGATCTAACGCACTACTTTGGGTGTGTTCCGTCTGATTTCACTGGAAGTAGCAGACACATACATACTCGTAGGCAAACGTTTAACCTCGAATATGAAACGAAGCACTTTTCCCTCCAGAGGAATGCTAACAACTATAATGATTTACCAATTAGTGCAGTCTGAAGCCACACCAAGAACAGACTTGATAAATATTTCACTTCCAAGTCCACGACTGCCAGTGTTTGTCCCGCCTCAGTTCGTGGACAGTTTGCCGTTTTTTACCTATTTGAAACATCTGTTATGCCTTTCTACCGTTACCACACTTATGTGTGAACTTACAATATCTTTCACTATCACAAAACAGCCTCGAGAGGACGCACCACTGGTCTGTAGATGTTTAAAAATCTTTCTATATTTTGCACTAACAAAGCTTAACCAGACTTAACCCGACGGTCAAAAGTGAATGAACGGAAGAAAACACGTTGATGGCCCACGTTTCTCACCTTACTGACACAAACAGAGGACTGTGGGAGGTAAGCAAGAACTCCTGGAATCATAATAATGGATGAAGAAAGTGTTATACTTCCTGGCGACGCTTGCAAGCGTCCGCCTGGCAATTTTGCACTGGAGGAAGGGTGTTCATGCAGTACATTATGATCCACAGGTTCTGCCGTGTTACCTCAACGAAATCGACTTGAATGTGGGAGACAAACTTCACTGATGGGTATGACATCTGAAGGTGAAACTTATATTAACTTGAGTAAAATCAAATATACCAAGCAGCGATCGTGTCAGCTGATGATGGGTATCAAATCATGAAAAAAAAAAAAAATCAGGAAATACATGACGCTGACTGTTGCTGAATGGAAAGGTAGAAGTGAATATGTCGTAACTAAAACTGCGCACGCGTGCTCAAAGCAGCCAAAATGTTGGTCTTCTCTTAACAAAATGTATTAAGGAAATAGCTTCAATCTAAACACAAACATGCATATAAAGATGAACACTGTTGACACAAAATACAGGTTCACAACTGTAACTGCTCTATAATGACCCAGATTTACGAATGATGTATAAAGAAATAAATATGATATAGTATCCGTGTACAACAGTTATATTGGATTCACTTGTAGCAGAGAGAAGTCTCGGTCATGGGTAACAATCCAGGGATCTTTTTCTTGGTGTAAACGTGGAAACCATGGAGTTTGGTGTGGTACTTCGTGGGAGACGCAGTGGCTCCAAACACTCACTGAAGATGGTCTGATAACACAGTGGATACCACGTACCAGGTAGTCACAAATACTGCTACCACACATACTTAAAACACCTTCTATATTCATCGCGTTTGGAAGCTTTGGTCTTTATATCATTCTGTAAATCAAAGTAACATGACAGAAAATGTGGTAGTATGGAGGGTGTGCGAGTGTAAGATATAATTGCATGGCAAAAGGCATAGGGAAAGTTTTAAACATAAGATTCATCGAAACACTGCCTCCTGTAACTCTCTGGTAACACAGACCCAACACACCTAATGCCTGCAGACCTGTATCTTTGACTAGATATTTACGTGAAACCTTGGAAAGGGAGATCCTTAGTTGTCTTTTACGTAGAACTAAAGATCTGCCTCTTGTCTTATATGGCCTTATGCACGAAAGGAGTGTGAATCACTATGGTACTACCTTGTAAACTCTTCACGTTACATACAACGACACCACTTTCTTTGATCTTCAAGCTGCTTTTGGTAATGCCAAGCGATACGTAATCCTACACAAATTTGCTAAAATAGATATAGGGGAATGGCTTTTGCAAAACATTAATGGCTACCTGTCCAGCAGAAAGTCATATGTTCTGTTACCCAAGACAAAGAAGTGAAATAAAATCGTATGAACCTGGTACTCCACCATTTGATCTATTGAATGCAAGTGTTCAGACCATGCTCAATAGCACCGAACAACATAATTATACTGACGATATGATCAACCATATATCACATACATAGGAAAGGATGAGGTTTGTCATCTCTACTGAAAAAAATACAAGGGTCTCGGAAACCCTCAGCAGACACCATCCTAAATGGAATGGTGTTGCTGGAATAGTTTTTTATGAGTAATGGATCACACATTCATTTTGTGAGAAGGAATTGGTAACCTGGATTGTAAGTAATAAAATTTGCAGCTGTTGTAACTACACTTAATGATCAACGCTGAGAAAGACTAAAAGCTCTCCACAAAATGAGTCTACTATCAGCATCTGTGAGATGATGTACATTGCGTGCACTCCTCCTCTAACTGATTTACGTTACGCCTCTGCTTCCTTTAGCGCCTTACAGAATGCTTGGAAAAATACCACATGAGGGTATGAAAATTATAACTGGCTGATCAGAACATCAAAGATTTTGAACCTGAAGAAAGAGCTGGGTCTTCTTAGCACTGATAAAGAATAAATCAAATTACTCTTCTAAATGAGACCCTAATGTTCAGGCAAACACATTCCAATCCATGCAAAGCAGCCTATCAGACCATCTACCCAGGCGGGAAACAGTCATCTCCATGGTTACGACAACCACTATTGGGTTCACACTGTATGGGATTCACGAACTTTGCCATGTGGCAGTACCTGCTCAGATCAAAGTCCAAGTTTACAATTACTTTCAATGTAACGTTCGTTACTACAATGAGACCATCAACACTAAATATAAGCTCACATAATATATAAATATATATATATATATATATATATATATATATATATATATATATATATATATATATATATATATATATATATATATATATATATATTCGTTCTAATTGCAGGTCATTGTGACAGGCATATTCTTTCCAGTTCCAATATATCATGTCATACAACGCAACGTAGTTGCCTGACTGTTTTTTTCATAATAAGGCAAGAATTAAAAATATGAGTCACTATTACAATGAGACAACTTTTGATTACAAAAGAAATAGCTGTATTCTTTTCATTTTTGACATGTACAATTATACAAAAAAAAAAAAAAAAAAACCGGCTCGCTTGCTATATTTACTTACAGGTAAAAATGGCGAAAACTGCTATTTCACCAAACGGTAACCGTAGAACGAAACATTCTTTTTACGTGTGGCGTGAGGTAGTCTGAAAACAGCCCGTCTTGTCCCTCATGAATCTGAAAGTTGCGTCAACGTTACTGCTGCCACCAAATTTCTCATTAATGAACAACTTGTGGAATGCATCTGCATAAGCCGAGGCTGATGAACGATGTCAAAATATGGTAGAAAATGGTTGCCATACCACGGTATATGCACTATCCTCCCACAGCTGTCCCCAAGTGGTGCTGATTCCACCTTCAGCTGGGGTGAATTGACCTGACCAGGACTGGCTGCACCAAGTGCACCAAGTTCTATACTCCTCAACCTTTTCTGACCTGGACTCCTTATCATAAATGGGGGAAGAGACAACCAAAGACCCGTGGGGCCATGACGAGATTATCTCCTTCAGTTCCTAATCTTGTTAGAAACAAGACAGAAGAAAAGGAATGGAATACAATGAACAAGGTGGGGCTCAGTACTCCACCTTGAGGAGTGCAACACAAACTAAACACTATTTCTCACAATGTGAAAAAATAAAGCCTTTCAGGGATAGATCTAAACGAAATGTCACAACACCTATTGTTAATAACAAGACACTTAAAACCTGAAGTTTGTATCCACTTTTTTGCATCTAGTCTGTATCACTTACCGTATGAAACTATGTAATATATGTAATGAAACATCTGCAATGAATCTACTTTGTGACAACCTAAGTAATATCAACCCACGGGGGTGTGACCGAGACAAGGGCCTTTGTAACTTTGTATTCCTTTTCCGCTACCGCTCACAGGATGAGCATGGGCGGCACAATAAGTTTACCGGGGTTACTGGCACAAATCAAACAAAGGCAATACATAAGAAAACAACTTACCTTAATTACGGCGGTTGACGGCATTCTAGGCCAGAGTGTCACAGGTGGTGACTACCTGAAAGGTAAAAAAAAAATCTCTCATTAGTACAAGTATGACTGACGGTTGACGGAATCTACTACTCCTAACTCTGCCTTCTGATGGAAGACTTGCTCGGCCCATCCCAGCTACTCAATACCCTTCTCACATCAAGGTGGTAATATTGGTTGAGTCTTGGGAGATCTAGGAAAATAAGAAGAAAGAGTAAACACTAGTTCATCTCTACGTGTTGCTCACGACTTTATAAGCAAAATCATCATAAGCCACAACTATCCCACACGGAAATTCAATCACGGTAAATAAAGTCTTTATATTCCACGTCTCTTATGGTGAAAACAGTTTCAATATTTTTTTCATTTTACCGTGGGGTGAAAATAGTTTGTAATACTGTAAGTAAAAATAAGTTATAAATTTTCATATCCTAAGGATAATGACGACGGTTCATTTTTTCCCCCTAACAGGCTCATTTATATTAGGATCTGGAATGAAACGTACTTGAAAGTTCCATGTGAACCCTGTTGCTTAATTTCGAACCGCCTGTGTGTTACACTGTGGGAAATCTGCCTACTAGGCATGCAGTCACCTGGTAAAGATAAAATATCCTGAGCGGGTGTTGTCTCTAAGTGGCATCGAAAGAAAGGTGCTTTGAATCAAGATTGTGGGATTTAGATTCTTTTTTGTAAAGGGAACCTTTATCCCGGCTATGTAGGCTGGAATCCTTACCATATAGGCTATCTTACCCATAACCCCATAGGAAGTATATGCATCGACAGATAACAAAAGAGGAAAGTCGGTATCACAGGATTCGAGTTCGCGAATCACACACTGAAGGATGAAGATCATCATGAGACTGTATGTGCGAATGATGAACTTAAAGAATAACTGAGGAAGCTCATGCAATAGAATGTATGTGAGAGGTGCCAGTAAGAGTGACTCTTGAATATGATTTATAGGACAGACGGCAGCACGGTAGTAGAGGAAAAACAAGTAAAAGAATACTTCTGAGGAAGTCCGTAAGGTCGGAATACGTAAGTGCCAAGAACTAAATTCCCAACTCTGCTAACGTGCTCCCGAAAGTGATTCCCTCAAATGGCCTTTGCAGCTGGTTCACAAAGAGCGGTACGAACACCTCTACCGATGCACGGTAGCCTTCTACTGGTATGGTGATGTCAGTCTTGAAAGTTCCAGTTCTATACTATAGAAATATGGACACATTCTCATGTTGAGGAATATTAACAATCTATCTTACACATATTTATCTAAATAATGCCATAAGTGTAAGATTTATTCTAGCTGGAAAACCATTTTACTGTGCTAAATTGTGAGGCAGATAATGGGCGGCAGGCAAAGAGGAGGTAAGATTAGTCTGGGGTATGCGACTCAAAATGGTTACGAACCACTGCCTTATACCACCGCGCACAGATCATTCTGGGGCTGCCTGTGTTGCACGACCCGGGGTGCCATGCACTCGTTACAGATAAAAAGCAGAACTTGTTACCTTCACTTAATCGTCATTTGCCATCTGCTCATGTGACTCATGCACAAAATAATGAACATCTAGCACACGTTTAAAAAGTTGCACAACATCACTCATACGCACACACATAGAAGTATACACGTATAAAAAAAAAACATGAAATGTACAAGTTTCACAGACGGGGCAACATGAGCACAGAATTCTCTCCTAATAACACACAAATAGTTATCACACACAAAGAAGCTGACTTGAGGCATGAATAATGGTAGATTTCCTCTAGCTACAGAATATTGTCTTAGTGAAAGAAAACAAAATACGCAGTTCAGAGTAGCCTTCTGGAAATCGGCTGGGGTCACCGATGGCGTGCCTCAGGCATCCATATTTGGACCACAGCTGTTTTCCTTTTCTCTTCCAATGTAAATGGCTTTCCAGAAATTTTGGGTTTCCACCTGAACATGTTTGAAGGTGATGCCAAAGTCAAGACTGATGTGAAAAGTGAGGAGGATTGCACGAGCCTACAGGGAAATCTAGACAAACTGCAAGGCTGACATATACATGGTGGATGAAACTCAATCCGAGGAAATGCAATGTGATGAGGATGGGACACTTGCGACAGAAGGCCTCGATATGAGTATCGTCTAGGGAAGACCTGGGAATGATCGTTGTACTTAACCTATCGTCAGAGGCCAACCTTACAAGAACAGTAAAGCAGAGAAATTATCTGCTGGTAATTATCAGAACTGTATCAAAGTGAATATTCAGCATGCTAGGCATATCGTACATTAATTTAAAACAAGAATATTCATCTCAAAAAACTAATAGAGAAGGTCCAGAGGAGGGTAACAAATATGGTACCTAAATTAAGACAGTTAAGTTAGAGTAAGAAGTTAAGGCCACGGATTTGTCCACCATGGAAAAGAAAAGTGTAAGGGATGATTTGACGACAATCTTTAAGTGTTTAAACCAGTTTGATGAAGTCACACTGAACTTTTTAAGACGCAAAAACAGAAAAACCAGACCATATTCCATAAAACTAAGCAAAAACATGTTAGGAAGGATGTAATGAAGTGTTTTTATGGTACAGGGCTGGTGGACAAATGAGAATAAACTGATGAAATTAAGATTGCAGACAACACACGAAAGTCTGAAAAGTTTATGATAAAGCTCAAGAGATGGGTCTCCACGAGTGTAGAACTCTCTCCCCGTACCGTACAAACAGGTAAATACACACACATCCATAATCATATTAAACAGAACATAGTAGCATCACACATCCCTGCTGTAGACCCACCTTCACCTGGAACCATTCATCCTCCTCTCTATCTGCTCGCACACACACACACACACACACACACACACACACACACACACACACACACACACACACACACTTACTCTCGATAGACACTCTGCTTATAATGGCTTTCCTCTGACATCATATTTTCTTAACATCTTTCACAGGACATCTCTAGCAACCCTACCATATGCTTTCTCCACATCCGTAGATATAACAAGCAAATCCACCTGTTTCTCAAAGTATTTCTCACATATATTCTTCAAAGGAAACACCTGATCCACACATCCTCTACCATTCGTGATACCACACTGCTCCTCCTCAGGTTAATACTCTCTGTATACCGATACGCTCTCGATCATCACTCTCTCATAACTCTTACTGGGCACACTCAACAATCTTATTCCTCTGTAATTCGAATACTCACCTTTGTCCCCCATGTCTTTTAAAAGTGGTGACGTAGAGGCGTTCCGCCAATCCGCAATCACCTCATCATGATCCATACATGGTCTGAAAATCCTAACTAACCAAAGAACAACACAGTCACCCACTTTCTTATGATATTCAACTTCAATGCCAGCCACTCCAGCCGCCTTGCTAGTCTTACACAAGGCTTTCACCACCTTATCTTTCTTCACCAAAACACTCTTCATGACTTTCTCACTTTGCACGCCACTCTGACCCAAACATCCAACATCTTCCATCCCATCATCAAACACATTCACTAGTCCTTCAAAGTACTCACTCCATCTCCTCTTCACCTCATCTCTGCCTGTTACAACTTTCCCATCTGCCCCCTTTACCGATGTTCCCCTTTGATCTCATGTTTTTCTCATGACAATAATCAACTTATAAAACTAATTTAGTTCTCCCTTACATTCATTGATATTCACTCACCCCAACTCTCATCTGACCATTTTTTTCAGCCTCCAACCTTTCTCGTGACCTCCTGCCACTTTCTCTTGTACATATCCCAATCACTCGCACTCCTTCTCTGTAAGTACAGCCGACAGACTTCTTTTTTCACTTTCAACAAGAAGTTAACTTCGTTATCCCTCCCTCTATCACATACCCACCTCCCATCTTCCTGCAGGCTCAATGCTGTGCTACAAGGAAGGACTCCTTTGGAGCGTGCCACAGGAACAGGAGCCTGGCACATGTCATGGGAGCAGGAGCCAGGCGCGTGCCACAGGAGTAGGAGCCAGGCACGTGCCACGGGAGCAGAAGCCAGTCGTTTGCAGGCGAGTGCCACAGGTTCCAGGCTTGATGGAGGGGCCAGAATCAGACAAGAAAGGAAAGCAGAGGCTAAAATAATACCTGTAGAACACAGAAAGACCAGCAGTTTCACTTCCGTATTATCTAATTTTCCTCATACATTGTGCCAAAAACTTGAAAAAAAAAATGTGTAAACACCGGCATGTTAAGGACACGACATGACCCAACGAAAGTTAACTTTGGTAAATAGAAAAGAGTAAAAGAAAAGAAAAATAGAAATTATTCCGGGGCTCGGGTGGTGTCGCGTACCAGACTATATGATAAAGGATTATATGAAAAAGGGAAAGACAAAAGAAGGAAGAGAATTTTGCTGTTCGAGGGAAGGAGGAAGCTTCTTTCACAGTTTGATAAATTGAAATCAAGTAAAATTGATCGCACGTATCAGAGGACACGTACCAAACTTTCAATATCTAAACAGCCAGATGTGATTTATTATGAGACAAACGTCTCTTGAGGCAAGACAAATTGGCGCTGAAAAATTTCTAACCGGATCATTCAATCCCAACTGCTCTAAGTTGTCTAACCAGTTTTTCCCTTTTTTTGGACACTTGTAAACTACCTGCAGTGTGTTAGTCGCCTCCTTGTCGGCTAGGCTTTCATGATTAGCTTATAAACCTCATTTTGGGAGGGAATTAGCGGTGGTAAGCTGCGCCCGCAACGCTCTTGATGAACCACAATGAACCTCCATTTTATGTGTCAAGATGGTAACGTCTTTCTTATGAGACTATAATTCTGTTCATCTTTCTTTTTTTTTTCAACTCTTACTCAAACTGTATTCTGATGTGTTTGTCAAATGCTTCATCGGCTTACCTCTCTCGTCCAAACAAATCATGGGGAACTGCTCATGTACCGAAATCTATTAACCTCGCTCTGACCAATGAAGCAATGCCGGTGATTGGGTAAATATTCCTAATGGTGAGATTTAAACGCATGAACGTCTTAATGAAATTAAGTCACACAGAGCATAATTGCTTGGAACATTCTTGTGAGTAATAATCCTTGTTCTTCTGCACTTCTCTCCAGTTATAAATGAATCTCTATTATGATTTCTCTCCTGCCTTGTCTATAGCGTTCAAGTGGTCTGAGAAGAATTACTCCAGTTTTTGTGTGTCTGAGTCTGAGGCATGATTGATGTTGTTGTCAGAGCGTCAGGCACCTGCCGTCAGCTTCCTGAATTAATTGACTGTAAGATATTTGAAGAATGAACCCTAAATGCATCAACCTCTTGCCTACATTTCACCGCTGAGTTAACTTCAAATATTCTGTCTGACCTTAAGAAGTTGTGAGGAAGAAATTGAAAACGCAATGCATGGATCGTTAGGTTCCATCTCCAACTTAATCAATGTGTCTCTAGAGTTCCCCGCACTTTACGGGTCACTGTGTCTGGCAAGGTAATATATCTGTGGCTCCCTGAAGGGCTACGGTTAGTTATGACAGAAAGCTTAACAATAATCCCACCATCGCGATTGTAAAGCAATTACGAATATAATAGAGATCTTGCGCCGATCAGATGAGAGAGTGCGGGGGTCCATCGCTCTGGCTAATGACTTCGGAGACGCAAATCATCAAGGAGAACAGTGGTAATGTGGTCGACGAACAGTAATGTGGGTTCGAAGCTATTCAATCCTGAATGAAGATTACAGGCAGGAACTGCAGCTACTGCAGGCGTACACTTAGGAAATAGTAGAAGTATTGTAGAGTGCGAGCAACACCATAAACAAAGGTTCACAGTCCCAACAAGCATGAACCAGCGGAGAGAGAGAGAGAGAGAGAGAGAGAGAGAGAGAGAGAGAGAGAGAGAGAGAGAGAGAGAGAGAGAGAGATAGAGAGAGAGAGAGAGAGAGAGAGAGAGAGAGAGAGAGAGAGAGAGAGAGAGAGAGAGAGAGAGAGAGAGAGAGAGAGATGGCCAAATTAAGCTCACAAAACAAACACTGAGAACACAAAGGCTGCCTAGAGATTGGACCTCCAATCATACGTATGGAATAAAAGCTGAGAAACAAGGTACAAGTGAGATGATGTCGCTAACGCAGGTTCGCAGCGAAGCAACCCAGATCTGAGCATCTCAGATCGGGCGTAGGTATGGATCTCTCGTCTTCCTGGTGATATGGAGACAACAAGACTCCACATCTGAGGGTTGCTACACGACGTGTCCATCTTGTCAGTTTCTACCACTTGCCATCCTTATCTCGTGAACCCTTTATCGTTTCTGGGAACTACCAAGGTAAACGCCCGGTGGCTGTCACTCAACACGAAGCCACCAACGATGGCTTGGTGTTCGGAGGTTTCGGGTATTCCCGATGCTTTTCAGCCTTTCCCAAGGCAAGAATTTACCGGGAAAGGCTGGGACAATTTTGAATATGTTCACAGACACGATGATGTAAATCATTCGGATTCCAGAAAACGGGCATCATATTCCCTCCCTATTGTCATCTAACGCAGAGATACGTTATCTCTATCTTGCTTTCGTCACCTTGAACAATGAAGGAATTTTCGGAAGCTCGAAAGCCTGGTCGCCATTCACATTACCTACTGATCTCTTATCGACGTGTGATAGATTACATAAAGTGTTAAACTCAAGCTCGGATTACGATCGTGATCTACAAACACACACACACACACACACACACACACACACACACACACACACACACACATATAACTATCTATCTATCTATCTATCTATATATATATATATATATATATATATTTTTTTTTTTTTTTTTTTTTTGCTTTGTCGCTGTCTCCCGCGTTTGCGAGGTAGCGCAAGGAAACAGACGAAAGAAATGGCCCAACCCACCCCCATACACATGCCTTGATTCAATCCACTGACAGCACGTCAACCCCGGTGTACCACATCCCTCCAATTCACTCTATTCCTTGCCCTCCTTTCACCCTCCTGCATGTTCAGGCCCCGATCACACAAAATCTTTTTCACTCCATCTTTCCACCTCCAATTTGGTCTCCCTCTTCTCCTCGTTCCCTCCACCTCCGACACATATATTCTCTTGGTCAATCTTTCCTCACTCATTCTCTCCATGTGACCAAACCATTTCAAAACACCCTCTTCTGCTCTCTCAACCACGCTCTTTTTATTTCCACACATCTCTCTTACCCTTACGTTACTTACTCGATCAAACCACCTCACACCACACATTGTCCTCAAACATCTCATTTCCAGCACATCCATCCTCCTGCGCACAACTCTATCCATAGTCCACGCCTCGCAACCATACAACATTGCTGGAACCACTATTCCTTCAAACATACCCATTTTTGCTTTCCGAGATAATGTTCTCGACTTCCACACATTCTTCAAGGCTCCCAGGATTTTCGCCCCCTCCCCCACCCTATGATCCACTTCCGCTTCCATGGTTCCATCCGCTGCCAGATCCACTCCCAGATATCTAAAACACTTCACTTCCTCCAGTTTTTCTCCATTCAAACTCACCTCCCAATTGAATTGACCCTCAACCCTACTGTACCTAATAACCTTGCTCTTATTCACATTTACTCTTAACTTTCTTCTTCCACACACTTTACCAAACTCAGTCACCAGCTTCTGCAGTTTCTCACATGAATCAGCCACCAGCGCTGTATCATCAGCGAAAAACAACTGACTCACTTCCCAAGCTCTCTCATCCCCAACAGACTTCATACTTGCCACTCTTTCCAAAACTCTTGCATTCACCTCCCTAACAACCCCATCCATAAACAAATTAAACAACCATGGAGACATCACACACCCCTGCCGCAAACCTACATTCACTGAGAACCAATCACTTTCCTCTCTTCCTACACGTACACATGCCTTACATCCTCGATAAAAACTTTTCACTGCTTCTAACAACTTGCCTCCCACACCATATATTCTTAATACCTTCCACAGAGCATCTCTATCAACTCTATCATATGCCTTCTCCAGATCCATGAATGCTACATACAAATCCATTTGCTTTTCTAAGTATTTCTCACATACATTCTTCAAAGCAAACACCTGATCCACACATCCTCTACCACTTCTGAAACCACACTGCTCTTCCCCAATCTGATGCTCTGTACATGCCTTCACCCTCTCAATCAATACCCTCCCATATAATTTACCAGGAATACTCAACAAACTTATACCTCTGTAATTTGAGCACTCACTCTTATCCCCTTTGCCTTTGTACAATGGCACTATGCACGCATTCCGCCAATCCTCAGGCACCTCACCATGAGTCATACATACATTAAATAACCTTACCAACCAGTCAACAATACAGTCACCCCCTTTTTTAATAAATTCCACTGCAATACCATCCAAACCAGCTGCCTTGCCGGCTTTCATCTTCCGCAAAGCTTTTACTACCTCTTCTCTGTTTACCAACTCATTTTCCCTAACCCTCGCACTTTGCACACCACCTCGACCAAAACACCCTATATCTGCCACTCTATCATCAAACACATTCAACAAACCTTCAAAATACTCACTCCATCTCCCTCTCACATCACCACTACTTGTTATCACCTCCCCATTTGCGCCCTTCACTGAAGTTCCCATTTGCTCCCTTGTCTTACGCACTTTATTTACCTCCTTCCAGAACATCTTTTTATTCTCCCTAAAATTTAATGATACTCTCTCACCCCAACTCTCATTTGCCCTTTTTTTCACCTCTTGCACCTTTCTCTTGACCTCCTGTCTCTTTCTTTTATACGTCTCCCACTCAATTTCATTTTTTCCCTGCAAAAATCGACCAAATGCCTCTCTCTTCTCTTTCACTAATACTCTTACTTCTTCATCCCACCACTCACTACCCTTTCTAATCAACCCACCTCCCACTCTTCTCATGCCACAAGCATCTTTTGCGCAATCCATCACTGATTCCCTAAATACATCCCATTCCTCCCCCACTCCCCTTACTTCCATTGTTCTCACCTTTTTCCATTCTGTACTCAGTCTCTCCTGGTACTTCCTCACACAAGTCTCCTTCGCAAGCTCACTTACTCTCACCACCCTCCTCACCCCAACATTCACTCTTCTTTTCTGAAAACCCATACAAATCTTCACCTTAGCCTCCACAAAATAATGATCAGACATCCCTCCAGTTGCACCTCTCAGCACATTAACTTCCAGTTGAGGGAATAATTGGTATACATGGGGTGTTCAGTGTTGTAAATGGAAATGGTGAAGAGCTTGTAGATTTATGTGCTGAAAAAGGACTGATGATTGGGAAAAACCTGGTTTAAAAAGCGAGATATACATAAGTATACTTATGTAAGTAGGAGACATGGCCAGACAGCGTTATTGGATTACGTGTTAATTGACAGGCGCGCGAAAGAGAGACTTTTGGATATATATATATATATATATATATATATATATATATATATATATATATATATATATATATTAAAAAGCGAGATATACATAAGTATATGTATGTAAGTAGGAGAGATGACCAGAGAGCGTTATTGGATTACGTGTTAATTGATAGACGCACGAAAGAGACTCTTTTGGATGGTAATGTGATGAGAGGTGCAACTGGAGGGATGTTTGATCATTATCTTGTGGAAGCAAAGGTGAAGATTTGTGGGGGTTTTCAGAAAAGAAGAGAGAATGTTGGGGTGAAGAGAGTGGTGAGAGTAAGTGAGCTTGGGAAGGAGACTTATGTGAGGAAGTACCAGGAGAGACTGAGTACAGAATGGAAAAAGGTGAGAACAAAGGAGGTAAGAGGAGTGGGGGAGGAATGGGATGTATTTAGGGAAGCAGTGATGGCTTGCGCAAAAGATGCTTGTGGCATGAGAAGCGTGGGAGGTGGGTTGATTAGAAAAGGTAGTGAGTGGTGGGATGAAGAAGTAAGATTATTAGTGAAAGAGAAGAGAGAGGCATTTGAACGATTTTTGCAGGGGAAAAATGCAGATGAGTGGGAGAGGTATAAATGAAAGAGGCAGGAGGTCAAGAGGAAGGTGCAAGAGGTGAAAAAGAGGGCAAATGAGAGTTGGGGTGAGAGAGTATCATTAAATTTCAAGGAGAATAAAAAGATGTTTTGGAAGGAGGTAAATAAAGTGCGTAAGACAAGGGAGCAAATGGGAACTTCAGTGAAGGGGGCTAATGGGGAGGTGATAACAAGTAGTGGTGATGTGAGAAGGAGATGGAGTGAGTATTTTGAAGGTTTGTTGAATGTGTTTGATGATAGAGTGGCAGATGTGGGGTGTCTTGGTCGAGGTGGTGTGCAAAGTGAGAAGGTTAGGGAAAATGATTTGGTAAAGAGAGAAGAGGTAGTAAAAGCTTTAAGGAAGATGAAAGCCGGCAAAGCAGCACGTTTGGATGGCATTACAGTGGAATTTATTAAAAATGGGGGTGACTGTATTGTTGACTGGTTGGTAAGGTTATTTAACGTATGTATGATTCATGGTGGGGTGCCTGAGGATTGGCGGAATGATTGCATAGTGCCATTGTACAAAGGCAAAGGGGATAAGAATGAGTGCTCAAATTACAGAGGTATAAGTTTGTTGAGTATTACTGGGAAATTATATGGGAGGGTATTGATTGAGAGGGTGAAGGCATGTACAGAGCATCAGATTGGGGAAGAGCAGTGTTGTTTCAGAAGTGGTAGAGGATGTGTGGATCAGGTGTTTGCTTTGAAGAATGTATGCGAGAAATACTTAGAAAAACAAATGGATTTGTATGTAGCATTTATGGATCTGGAGAAGGCATATGATAAGAGTTGATAGAGATGCTCTGTGGAAGGTTTTAAGAATATATGGTGTGGGAGGCAAGTTGTTAGAAGCAGTGAAAAGTTTTTATCGAGGATGTAAGGCATGTGTACGTGTAGGAAGAGAGGAAAGTGATTGTTTCTCAGTGAATGTAGGTTTGCGGCAGGAGTGTGTGATGTCTCCTTGGTTGTTTAATTTGTTTATGGATGGGATTGTTAGGGAGGTGAATGCAAGAGTTTTGGAAAGAGGGGCAAGTATGCCGTCTGTTGTGGATGAGAGAGCTTGGGAAGTGAGTCAATTGTTGTTCGCTGATGATACAGCGCTGGTGGCTGATTCATGTAAGAAACTGCAGAAGCTGGTGACTGAGTTTGGTACAGTGTGTGAAAGAAGAAAGTTAAGAGTAAATGTGAATAAGAGCAAGGTTATTAGGTACAGTAGGGTTGAGGGTCAAGTCAATTGGGAGGTAAGTTTGAATGGAGAAAAGCTGGAGGAAGTGAAGTGTTTTAGATATCTGGGAGTGGATCTGGCAGCGGATGGAACCATCGAAGCGGAAGTGAATCATAGGGTGGGGGAGGGGGCGAAAATTCTGGGAGCCTTGAAGAATGTTTGGAAGTCGAGAACATTATCTCGGAAAGCAAAAATGGGTATGTTTGAAGGAATAGTGGTTCCAACAATGTTGTATGGTTGCGAGGCGTGGGCTATGGATAGAGTTGTGCGCAGGAGGGTGGATGTGCTGGAAATGAGATGTTTGAGGACAATATGTGGTGTAAGGTGGTTTGATCGAGTAAGTAATGTAAGGGTGAGAGAGATGTGTGGAAATGAAAAGAGTGTGGATGAGAGAGCAGAAGAGGGTGTTTTGAAATGGTTTGGTCACATGGAGAGAATGAGTGGGGAAAGAGTGACCAAGAGAATATATGTGTCGGAGGTGGAGGGAACGAGGAGGAGTGGGAGACCAAATTGGAGGTGGAAAGATGGAGTGAAAAAGATTTTGAGTGATCGGGGCTGAACATGCAGGAGGGTGAAAGGCGTGCAAGGAATAGAGTGAATTGGAACGATGTGGTATACCGGGGTCGACGTGCTGTCAATGGATTGAACCAGGGCATGTGAAGCGTCTGGGGTAAGCCATGCAAAGTGTGTGGGGCCTGGATGTGGAAAGGGAGCTGTTTTTTCGGTGCATTATTACATGACAGCTAGAAACTGAGTGTGAACGAATGGGGCCTTTGGTGTTTTTCCTAGCGCTACCTCGCACACATGAGGGGGGAGGGGGTTGTTATTCCATGTGTGGCGGGGTGGCGATGGGAACAAATAAAGGCAGACCGTATGAATTATGTACATGTGTATATATGTATATGTCTGTGTGTGTATATATATATATATGTGTACATTGAGATGTATAGGTATGTATATTGTGCGTGTGTGAACATGTGTGTATATACATGTGTATGTGGGCGGGTTGGGCCATTCTTTCGTCTGTTTCCTTGCGCTACCTCGCTAACGCGGGAGACAGTGACAAAGCAAAATAAATAAATAAATATATATATATATATATATATATATATATATATATATATATATATATATATATATATATAGGTGAGAAGGAGATGGACTGAAGTATATTTAAGGTTTGTTGAAAGTGTTTGATGATAGAGTAGCAGATATAAGGTGTTTTGGTCGAGGTGGTGTGCGAAGTGAGAGGGTAAGGGAGAATGATTTGGTAAACAGAGAGGATGTAGTGAAAGCTTTGCGGAAGATGAAAGCCGGCAAGGCGGCGGGTTTGGATGGTATTGGAGTGGAATCTATCAAAAAAAAGGGGGGTGACTGTGTTATTAACGAGTTGGTAAGGATTTCTAATGTATGTATGGTTCATGGTGAAGTGCCTGAGGATTGGCGGAATGCATGCATAGTGTCATTGTACAAAGGCAAAGGGAATACGGGTGAGTCTTCAAATTACAGAGGTATAAGTTTGTTGAGTATTCCTGGGAAATTACATGGGAGGGTATTGATTGAGAGGGTAAAGGCATGTACAGAACATCAGATTAGGGAAGAGCAGTGTGGTTTCAGAAGTGGTAGAGGATGTGTGGATCAGGTGTTTGCTTTGAAGAATGTATGCGAGAAATATTTAGAATAACGAATGGATTTGTATGTAGCATTTATGGATCTGGAGAAGGCATATGATAGAGGTGATAGGGATGCTCTGTGGAAGGTATGTAGAGTATATGGTGTGAGAGGTAAGTTGTTAGAGGCAGTGAAAAGTTTTTATCAAGGATGTAAGGCATGTGAACGAGTAGGAAGAGAGAAAAGTGATTGGTTCCCAGTGAATGTCGGTTTTCGGCAGGGGTGCGTGATGTCTCCATGGTTGTTTGATTTGTTTATGGATGGGGTTGTTAGGGAGGTGAATGCAAGAGTTTTGGAGAGAGGGGCAAGTATGCAGTGTGTTGTGGATGATAGGGCTTGGAAAGTCAGTCAGTTGTTGTTCGCTGATGATACAGCGCTGGTGGCTGATTCGGGTGAGAAACTGCAGAAGTTGGTGACTGAGTTTGGTAAAGTGTACGAAAGAAGAAAGCTGAGAGTAAATGTGAATAATAGCAAGGTTATTAGGTTCAGTAAGGTTGAGGGACAAGTTAATTGGGAGGTACGTTTGAATGGAAAAAAAAAAACTAGGGGAAGTGAAGTGTTTTAGATATCAGGGAGTGGATTTAGCAGCGGATGGAACCATGGAAGCGGAAGTGAGGCAAAAGGTGGGGGTGGGGCGAAGGCACTGGGAGCGTTGAAGAATGTGTGGAATGCGAGAACGTTATCTCGGAGAGCAAAAATGGGTATGTCTGAAGAAATAGTGGTTCCAACGTCATATGGTTGCGAAGCGTGGGCTATAGATAGGGTTGAGCGGCGGAGGGTGAGGGTGTTGAAAATGAAATGTTTGAGGACAATATGTGGTGTGAGGTGGTTTGATCAAGTAAGGAAGAGAGATGTGTGGCAATAAAAAAGAGTGTGGTTGAGAGATCAGAAGAGGGTGTGTTGAAATGGTTTGGACACAGGGAGAGAATGAGTGAGGAAAGATTGGCAAAGAGGATATATGTGTCAGAGGTGCAAGGAAAGGAGAAGCAGAAGACCAAATTGGAGGTAGAAGGATGGAGTGAAAAAGATTTTGAGCGATCGGAGTCTGAACATGCAGTGGGATGAAAGGCGTGCAAGGAATAGAGTGAATTGGAACGATGTGGTATGCCAGGGTCATGCACCATAACCGCAGCCCCCTATCCACAACCAGGCCCCAGAAAAACCTTTCCATGTTTTCCTCCGACTAATTCACAAACCACATCGTTCCAATTCACTCTGTCCCGTGCATGCCTTTCACCCTCATGCATGTTCAGGGCCTGATCGCTCCGAATCTTTACTCTATCCTTCCATCTCCGATTTGATCTTCCCCTCGTCCTTGTTCCATCCACTTCTGACATATATATCTTCTTTGTCAACTTCTCGTCATTCCGTCTTTCTATTTGTCCAAACCAATCCAACACACGCTCTTCAGGCCATTCAATGACACTCTTTTTATCACCATACATCTCTCTTAACCTATTACTTACTCGATCAGACCACTTCACACCTCATACTATCCTCAAACATTCTCTTTTCAACACATCCAACGTACATCCTCATCTATGGCCCATGCCTCGCATCCATATAACATTGCTGGTACTTATAATACCTTCAAACAAACACATTTTAGCCCACCCAGATGACTTCTCACTCCGTGCATTCTTCAATGTCTTACAAAACCTCCGCCCCTTATCATCGACCCCTGTGATTCACTTCCGCTTCCATAGTTTCAATTGCTTTACTTCCTCCAATTTCTCTCAATCCATGAACTAGAGTGGAAGACACAGGTATAGTCCCATCCGTTCCCTTCTTCCAGGCGTTTGATGTTACACCTTCCATCAGACTCGAAAACCTGAGGGAGAAGAGCGGAGGTGGGAGTTTCTTTCTATTTGAACAATGAACTCACACATCATCCTTTGAAATAACGTCACTATTCTCACTCTGTCCGCGGCAACATCGACCAGAGATTATACGACCCAAAGCATGACGACCATACCGGTAGATAAGCCACTTCCCTGATGCAGAGACACTGCTGCAGCATTCAGAGTAGATGGATCCAACAAGGTATACTGTTATACCCCTGGGAAGAGCACAAAGGTGAGACTGACTTCGAGTGTCGAAGGAGAACTCTGGTAAAGTAAGTCGAGAGTCCACTCCGGTAGGTAGTAAGATGCAGACAGCCACCGAACAGTGAGGTATATTACCGGTGCCACCCGCCTAGGTATATCGGGAGGGTTCATGACGCCTGTGCAGTGAACAAGCACTTCAGTAACGGTCAAATGCCACTCCTTTCGCCAAAGTATCTGACTTTCATTTCTGCCTCACCCATACGTGGGCTGCTAGCTATCAGTCATCAAACATACGATGTCCATTTCATACATAACACATAACTTATATTCGTTTTTCGTAACACCGTATTTCCTTGCGGTAAGCGCTACGGGCTTGACCTGCCTTGTGGCAATATGTCACTGTCAGTAATCATAAAGAATTTCGTGGGTCCCTTACAGTTTACAGATGGGCCTTGCTCATGCGAGCACTTGTCTGCGGCTCCCATGGACGAGGAGGCTTGGTCCAGCATGATAAAGGCTCTCCTTTCTCGATGGTTTATTCGCAGCTGATTTACTTCTGGTGTGTGAAGTACTGGGTCTGGTTATGTCTGGTGAAAAGTCAAGCTATTGTCCCTACCACTGCTCTAGGGGCTATGGCAAGAATGACGACTGTCCAATGATCCAATGCACCAAAATGTACTGCTGAAAGAATCTTCAGAGTCGTAGGAACGACTTTTTAGACCTAGAATGACGAAAGAGAGAGGGAGAGAATGAGGGAGTGCATGAAGGAGTTCTCATGATGGATAAAGACGTAGCTGTGACGCAGAGACAGTAGTATACAGAAGAAATCCCGCGTGATCAACGTCTTCTTAACGGGATAACGTGTGTCAAGTACAGAGATACAGAGGAAACACTCAGTTTTCTGGCTTCATTCAAAGCTATATGATTCTGAACGTTTCAGTAGATCGCTTGTAAAAATATGGAGAATTTTTTTTTTCATAACTTCGCCAGTAAAGTTATTTAGAAATTAGAAACGAAAACTTTTAAGACGAATTACTGTACATATACAAGCTTCTCTACACACAAGACACAAACATAATTTCTTCTTTGTATCCTGTCCCTTAAAAACCATAGCTAAGACATGAAAAAAAAATTCCAATGAGACGCACGCATTACTATTTCACATACCTTTACACATACAGACATGTCGTTTAATAGGAAAAAGTTTAAAGTTTTCTTCCGTGTTATCTTGCAAATCCTTCATGACACACACACACACACACAAACACACACACACACACACACACACACACACACGCTGCATAAGGCTACACCTGAAAATATCTTGTTTTGTTTTCTGTTTAGAAAAGTTATCACATCACGATCATATAAGCAAGAGGAACTGACCCCAGTACTTGTTATCTATCTTCCATTAGCTTCACTCATATGGACTCATACATTATGGATATTCTTGTCTGTTTCTCTCTTCTCTCTGTTTCGATTATTTTATGATCCATATCACCAACTAATCAGGCGATTTTTTTTTATCACCCGTTGATCAAAATGATGATTATCACTCGATGGCCAAAAGGATTTTTATCACCTGCTGATCAAAATACATTTAACCTTCAGCTGTCAAAGAGATTCTCTTTCTCTTTATCATTTTCATTCAGTATATTTACCATGCATTTCTCCTCCCTCGTTCCTCGGTAGTTTTCGAAGTTTCTGGCATCCTCCTCTGTGTAGGGAGTTAAGCAATGTCATGTCTATTTAACCTTCCCAACAATAACTGATAATTTACTATGTTGAAAAATACAAAAAGCGTTGAAATTATTTGGGGATCTAAAACCAGAATATCTTACAAAGACTGATGTACAAATGTTAGCTAACATAATGACCCACAAACATATAACATGTAAACCATTCACCACTATGTGCCCAACATTCGAACCTGAGTCGACTACTCGACACCCAGGGTTCGAATCCTAGGCGCCTGGAAGCGAATGGTTTACACAGATTTCATGTGATGGTACATGACATATTTTCTATTACCCGCAGGTGTCTACGTGGGTTGCATTCTGAGACGACTAACAATACTGGAGGTTGCCTGGACTAATGACCTCCCACAGATCACTGGCTGTTAAATCTAACATAACAACAACAACAACAACAACAACATACTGAGGATGGTCCAGGTGTTAACACAATAACTAAAACTCAGATTAGAAAAACGGTCATTCATTTCTAGCTCATCATTTCAACATATCGTCTGAAGAAGTGAAAGAATTCTTAAGACAATACAAAAGCCGTGAAGACTGAGAGTTCAGAGTTTTCACTTCCTTTAGTGTGAACCTGAGTATGTCCTTTGACTTGGATAAAATAGAGTACCTGGGCTGAGCCCTAAGACATGCTACTCTCTTACTTTCCTTCTCTTATCCCATGTTCTTCTTTCTGAATACACTCTCAGAAGCCCTCCAGCTAACTCCTCCTAAGTCTTTCAGCTCCTAAAACCTTTCCCTCCGTTCAACAGTTTACAGATTTTTGTTTTTCCGTGGTGTTATCCCCAGCCACCACTACCTAGGCGTCTGGTGAAGGTCTACGCCATCAAACACAAAATTCGTTCTGCGCCATCGTGCTCAAGGGTCGTAACATGTCGTACCATAGTCCTCAAAGGTGTCGTGTCGTGCTTGCGTTCTCAATTGTCGTAATGTATCGTACCATCGTTCTCATGGGTTGTAGCCACAATGGGGGGGGGGGGGGGGGGGGGGGGGGTGTCTTAACATCATATTCAAGGGTCGTGACATTGTGCTCAAGGGTCGTACCATTCGTCCTCAAGGGTTATATCATCGTCCTCCAGGGTTGTAGTTGTATTCAAGGGTCGTGGTATCATCTTGATCAAGGGCTGCAGCATCGTCGTGCTGAAGGGAGTAATAGGAAATATGACAACATTTACGGTGTGAGAGGTGAGGGTACGAGGAGCCAAGCCTGACATGATCCGTAATTTATGAGGTACTACAGACGGGTCCTTGAGCAGGGGATTGTGCCGTGGTCCCAGCCTGGAGTGGGAGCACTTTACTAAGTGTTGGGTGAACTAATTTACAGCCTCTCAATTCCGAAGGATTAAATGTTACCTCTGGCATTCACAAAGTATTAAAGTTTGTGAATTTGTTAATCATACTCAGTAAGGTGTCTCACAGCCCAATAAAGGTATTGAGAACTATATTGTTTGGTGACTCTGGGACCAACAGTTTTGTCAAAGAAAATCATATAGTCTCTTTGGAGAGCAGAAACATGACACAGAAATCCTGTAATAACTTTTGTGTTGACAAATGTGGCACGTGATACTCTTAGTAACTTATTGCAATAATAGAGCTAATGAAATAATTTTCATTCGAGTTTAACGGGGGAAAAATAATGAAATATTTGATATTTAAGAAGCAATATATACTCCTAATTTCAAACCTGTCTGTTTCAGCGGGTAACACAACGTGCCTTCCAGTGTGAAGTTATTATCCATGGTGATCGAAACATCAGATAATCTTGGTGCGTTCGTCAGACGCCTCTCATTAGAAAGAGGAATAAGGCTGGAAATCATATATTTTTGATTAAGATAGTTACCATTTTCACTGATGAAGAGGTAGTTCCACACATTCTACGCCTCCTCCATGTTCAATCAGGCAAGGCGGCGGGTTTGGATGGCATTGCAGTAAAATTTATCAAGAAAGGGGATGACTGTGTTGATTAGTTGGTAAGGATATTCAACGTATGTGTGGATGATGGTGAAGTGCCTGAGGAATGGAGGAATGCATGCATAGTGCCACTGTACAAAGGAATAAGTTTGTTGAGTATTCCTGTAAAAATATATGAGAGGGTATTGATTGACAGGGTAAAGGCATGTACAGAACATCAGATTGGGAAAGAGCAATGTGGTTTCAGAAGTGGTAGAGGATGTGTGGATCAGGTGTTTGCTTTGAAGAATGTGTGAGTAATACTTAGAAAAACAGGTAGATTTGTAAGTAGCATTTATGGACCTGGAAAAAGCATATGATAGGGTTGGTAGAGATGCTTTGTGGAAGGTCTGAAGAGTATATGGTACAAGAGGTAAGCTGCTAGAAGTAGTGAAAAGTGTTTACTAAGGATGTAAGGAATGTGTGCGAGTAAGAAGAGAGAAGAGTAATTGGTTCCTAGTGAAGGGCGGTATGCATCAGAAGTGCATGATGTCCCCATTGTTGCTTAATTTGTTTATGGATGGGGTGATTAGGGAGGTAAATGCAAGAGATTTGGAGAGAGGGGTGAGTTTGCAGTCTGTTGGGGATGACAGGGCCTGGGAAGTAAGTAAAGTATTGTTTAACGATGATACAGCTTTAGTGGCTGATTCGAGTGAGAAACTGCAGAAGTTGGTGAATGAGTTTGGAACAGTGTGTGAAAGAAGAAAGTTGAGAGTAAATGTGAGTAAAAGCAAGGTTATTAGGTTCAGTAGGGTTGAGGGACAAGTTAATTACGATGAAATGAAGCGGAAGTGAGTCACAGGATGGGGAGGAGGCGAAGGTTCTGGGTTCGATGAAGAATGTGTGGAAGGTGAGAATGTTTCCTCGGAGAGCAAAAATGGGGATGTTTGAAGGAATAGGAGTTCCAACAAAATCATATGGTTGAGAGGCATGGGTTACAGATTGGTTGTACGGTGGACGGTAGATGTGTTGGAAATGAAATGCTTGTGGCGTCAGGTGGTTGCATTAAGTAATGAAGAGTAAGAGATATGTGTGGAAATAAAAAGTGTAGTTGAGAGAGCAGAGGAGGGTGTGTTGAAATGATTTGGACATATGAAAAGAACGAGTGAGGAAAGAATGACAAAGAGGATAAATGTGTCAGTGGTGGATGGAACAAGGAGAAACGGGAGACCAACGTGGAGGTGGAAGGATGGAGTGAAAAAGATTTTGAGCGATCGGGGCCTGAACATACAGGAGGGCGAGAGGCGTGCAAGGAATATAGTGCATTGGAACGATGTGGTATGCCGGGGTCGACGTGCTGTCAATGGACTAAACCAGAGCATGTGAAACGTCTGAGGCAAACCATGGAAAGGTTTGTGGGGTCTGGATGTGGACAGGGAGCTGTGGTTTCGGTGCATTACACATGACAGCTAGAGACTGAGTGTGGCCTTTTATGTCTGTTTTCCTGGCGCTACCTCGCTAAAGCAGGGGGTAGTGATGCTGTTTCCTGAGGGACGGTGTAGTGCCAGGAATGGATGAAGGCTGGAAAGTATGAATATGTGTACACGTGTATACATGTATATGTCTGTGTATGTATGTATATGTGTATATTTTGATATGTATATGTATGTATATGTGCATGTATAGGGCATTTATGTGTATATGAGTGGATGGGCCATTCTTCGTCTGTTTCCTGGCGTTACCTCCCTGATGCGAGAAACGGCGATCAAGTATAATATAAAAAAAGAAATATATATATATATATATATATATATATATATATATATATATATATATATATATATATAGAATGTAGGTTTGCGGCAGGGGTGTGTGATGTCTCCATGGTTGTTTAATTTGTTTATGGATGGGGTTGTTAGGGAGGTGAATGCAAGAGTTTTGGAAAGAGGGGCAAGTATGAAGTCTGTTGGGGATGAGAGAGCTTGGGAAGTGAGTCAGTTGTTGTTCGCTGATGATACAGCGCTGGTGGCTGATTCATGTGAGAAACTGCAGAAGCTGGTGACTGAGTTTGGTAAAGTGTGTGAAAGAAGAAAGTTAAGAGTAAATGTGAATAAGAGCAAGGTTATTAGGTACAGTAGGGTTGAGGGTCAATTCAATTGGGAGGCGAGTTTGAATGGAGAAAAACTGGAGGAAGTGAAGTGTTTTAGATATCTGGGAGTGGATCTGGCAGCGGATGGAACCATGGAAGCGGAAGTGGATCATAGGGTGGGGGAGGGGGCGAAAATTCTGGGAGCCTTGAAGAATGTGTGGAAGTCGCCGGAAAGCAAAAATGGGTATGTTTGAAGGAATAGTGGTTCCAACAATGTTGTATGGTTGCGAGGCGTGGGCTATGGATAGAGTTGTGCGCAGGAGGATGGATGTGCTGGAAATGAGATGTTTGAGGACAATGTGTGGTGTGAGGTGGTTTGATCGAGTAAGTAACGTAAGGGTAAGAGAGATGTGTGGAAATAAAAAGAGCGTGGTTGAGAGAGCAGAAGAGGGTGTTTTGAAATGGTTTGGTCACATGGAGAGAATGAGTGAGGAAAGATTGACCAAGAGGATATATGTGTCGGAGGTGGAGGGAACGAGGAGAAGAGGGAGATCAAATTGGAGGTGGAAAGATGGAGTGAGAAAGATTTTGTGTGATCGGGGCCTGAACATGCAGGAGGGTGAAAGGAGGGCAAAGAATAGAGTGAATTGGAGCGATGTGGTATACCGGGGTTGATGTGCTGTCAGTGGAGTGAATCAAGGCATGTGTATGGGGGTGGGTTGGGCCATTTCTTTCGTCTGTTTGCTTGCGCTACCTCGCAAACGAGGGAGACAGCGAAAAAAAATTAAAAAAAAAAAAAAAAAAAAAAATATATATATATATATATATATATATATATATATATATATATATATATATATATATATATATATTTTTTTTTCTTTTTTTTTTTCAAACTATTCGCCATTTCCCGTATTAGCTAGGTAGCGTTAAGAACAGAGGACTGGGCCTTTGAGGGAATACCCTCACCTGGCCCAATTCTCTGTTCCTTCTTTTGGAAAATTGAAAAAAAAACCGAGAGGGGATAGGGGAGAAAGAATAACTCCCACGTATTCCCTGCGTGTCGTAGAAGGCGACTAAAAGGGGAAGGAGCGGGGCCTGGAAATCCTCCCCTCCAGCTATTATTTTTCCAAAAGAAGGAACAGAGAAGGGGGCCACGTGAGGACTTTCTTTCTAAGACTCAGACCTCTGCTCTTAACGCTACCTCGCTAACGTGGGAAATGGCGAATATATCTATACATATATATATAAATATATATATATATATATATATATATATATATATATATATATATATATATATATATATATATATATATATATATATATATATGTATAGCCAGAGGTTGAACCATTATGTGACATTCGTTTGTTCATTCATTTCAAGCTAGAAGTTTCAGTTTTCTAAATTTTTTCTTACATTTTTCATATGTATATATATGTATGTGTGTGTGTGTATATATGTGCGTATGTATGTGTATGTGTGTGTATGTGTATATGTATATATATATGTATATTATCCCTGGGGATAGGGGTGAAAGAATACTTCTCACGTATTCCTCGCGTGTCGTAGAAAGCGACTAGAGGGGACGGGAGCGGGGGGCCAGAAATCCTCCCCTCCTTGTATTAACTTTCTAAAATGGGAAACAGAAGAAGGAGTCACGCGGGGAGTGCTCATCCTCCTCGAAGGCTCAGAGTGGGGTGTCTAAATGTGTGTGGATGTAACCAAGATGTGAAAAAAGGAGAGATAGGTAGTATGTTTGAGGAAAGGAACCTGGATGTTTTGGCTCTGAGTGAAACGAAGCTCAAGGGTAAAGGGGAAGAGTGGTTTGGGAATGTCTGGGGAGTAAAGTCAGGGGTTAGTGAGAGGGCAAGAGCAAGGGAAGGAGTAGCAATACTCCTGAAAAAGGAGTTGTGGGAGAATGTGATAGAATGTAAGAAAGTAAATTCTCGATTGATATGGGTAAAACTGAAAGTTGATGGAGAGAGGTGGGTGATTATTGGTGCATATGCACCTGGGCATGAGAAGAAAGATCATGAGAGGCAAGTGTTTTGGGAGCAGCTGAATGAGTGTGTTAGTGGTTTTGATGCACGAGACCGGGTTATAGTGATGGGTGATTTGAATGCAAAGGTGAGTAATGTGGCAGTTGAGGGAATAATTGGTATACATGGGGAGTTCAGTGTTGTAAATGGAAATGGTGAAGAGCTTGTAGATCTATGTGCTGAAAAAGGTCTGATGATTGGGAATACCTGGTTTAAAAAGCGAGATATACATAAGTATACTTATGTAAGTAGGAGAGATGGCCAGAGAGCGTTACTGGATTACGTGTTAATTGACAGGCGTGCGAAAGAGAGACTTTTGGATGTTAATGTGCTGAGAGGTGCAACTGGAGGGATGTCTGATCATTATCTTGTGGAGGCTAAGGTGAAGATTTGTATGGGTTTTCAGAAAAGAAGAGTGAATGTTGGGGTGAAGAGGGTGGTGAGAGTAAGTGAGCTTGGGAAGGAGACCTGTGTGAGGAAGTACCAGGAGAGACTGAGTACAGAATGGAAAAAGGTGAGAACAATGGAAGTAAGGGGAGTGGGGGAGGAATGGGATGTATTTAGGGAATCAGTGATGGATTGCGCAAAAGATGCTTGTGGCATGAGAAGAGTGGGAGGTGGGTTGATTAGAAAGGGTAGTGAGTGGTGGGATGAAGAAGTAAGAGTATTAGTGAAAGAGAAGAGAGAGGCATTTGGACGATTTTTGCAGGGAAAAAATGCAAGTGAGTGGGAGATGTATAAAAGAAAGAGACAGGAGGTCAAGAGAAAGGTGCAAGAGGTGAAAAAAAGGGCAAATGAGAGTTGGGGTGAGAGAGTATCATTAAATTTTAGGGAGAATAAAAAGATGTTCTGGAAGGAGGTAAATAAAGTGCGTAAGACAAGGGAGCAAATGGGAACTTCAGTGAAGGGCGCAAATGGGGAGGTGATAACAAGTAGTGGTGATGTGAGAAGGCGATGGAGTGAGTATTTTGAAGGTTTGTTGAATGTGTTTGATGATAGAGTGGCAGATATAGGGTGTTTTGGTCGAGGTGGTGTGCAAAGTGAGAGGGTTAGGGAAAATGATTTGGTAAACAGAGAAGAGGTAGTAAAAGCTTTGCGGAAGATGAAAGCCGGCAAGGCAGCAGGTTTGGATGGTATTGCAAGTGGAATTTATTAAAAAAGGGGGTGACTGTATTGTTGACTGGTTGGTAAGGTTATTTAATGTATGTATGACTCATGGTGAGGTGCCTGAGGATTGGCGGAATGCGTGCATAGTGCCATTGTACAAAGGCAAAGGGGATAAGAGTGAGTGCTCAAATTACAGAGGTATAAGTTTGTTGAGTATTCCTGGTAAATTATATGGGAGGGTATTGATTGAGAGGGTGAAGGCATGTACACAGCATCAGATTGGGGAAGAGCAGTGTGGTTTCAGAAGTGGTAGAGGATGTGTGGATCAGGTGTTTGCTTTGAAGAATGTATGTGAGAAATACTTAGAAAAGCAAATGGATTTGTATGTAGCATTTATGGATCTGGAGAAGGCATATGATAGAGTTGATAGAGATGCTCTGTGGAAGGTATTAAGAATATATGGTGTGGGAGGAAAGTTGTTAGAAGCAGTGAAAAGTTTTTATCGAGGATGTAAGGCATGTGTACGGGTAGGAAGAGAGGAAAGTGATTGGTTCTCAGTGAATGTAGGTTTGCGGCAGGGGTGTGTGATGTCTCCGTGGTTGTTTAATTTGTTTATGGATGGGGTTGTTAGGGAGGTAAATGCAAGACTTTTGGAAAGAGGGGCAAGTATGAAGTCTGTTGGGGATGAGAGAGCTTGGGAAGTGAGTCAGTTGTTGTTCGCTGATGATACAGCGCTGGTGGCTGACTCATGTGAGAAACTGCAGAAGCTGGTGACTGAGTTTGGTAAAGTGTGTGAAAGAAGAAAGTTAAGAGTAAATGTGAATAAGAGCAAGGTTATTAGGTACAGTAGGGTTGAGGGTCAAGTCAATTTGGAGGTGAGTTTGAATGGAGAAAAACTGGAGGAAGTGAGGTGTTTTAGATATCTGGGAGTGGATCTGGCAGCGGATGGAACCATGGAAGCGGAAGTGGATCATAGGGTGGGGGAGGGGGCGAAAATTCTGGGGCCTTGAAGAATGTGTGGAAGTCGAGAACATTATCTCGGAAAGCAAAAATGGGTATGTTTGAAGGAATAGTGGTTCCAACAATGTTGTATGGTTGCGAGGCGTGGGCTATGGATAGAGTTGTGCGCAGGAGGATGGATGTGCTGGAAATGAGATGTTTGAGGACAATGTGTGGTGTGAGGTGGTTTGATCGAGTGAGTAACGTAAGGGTAAGAGAGATGTGTGGAAATAAAAAGAGCGTGGTTGAGAGAGCAGAAGAGGGTGTTTTGAAGTGGTTTGGGCACATGGAGAGAATGAGTGAGGAAAGATTGACCAAGAGGATATATGTGTCGGAGGTGGAGGGAACGAGGAGAAGAGGGAGACCAAATTGGAGGTGGAAAGATGGAGTGAAAAAGATTTTGTGTGATCGGGGCCTGAACATGCAGGAGGGTGAAAGGAGGGCAAGGAATAGAGTGAATTGGAGCGATGTGGTATACCGGGGTTGACGTGCTGTCAGTGGATTAAATCAAGGCATGTGAAGCGTCTGGGGTAAACCATGGAAAGCTGTGTAGGTATGTATATTTGCGTATGTGGACGTATGTATATACATGTGTATGGGGGGGGGGTTGGGCCTTTTCTTTCGTCTGTTTCCTTGCGCTACCTCGCAAACGCGGGAGACAGCGACAAAGTATAAAAAAAAAAAAAAAAAAATATATATATATATATATATATATATATATATATATATATATATATATATATATATATATACAAAAATGACAGAAAATACTTTGAAACGAAAAACTCATTTAACAAAAAAGGTGTAAAATGGTTTCAGATGTAAAGAGGCGGTGAATACGCTACAGCGGGAGTGGCGATGTAGTCATAAAGGTTAATTGTTTGTAACCTCGGGTGATGGGGTTGTTACTGTCCACGAGACAGGAACAAGGCCTTAGAACAAGAGACCTCCAACTGTTAATACCTGGCAATGATACGCCTAACTCGAGGGTGGTTCGTTCGTCTCGACATATACGGTAACCTCAGCAGCCAGGATGCCTCTCTACTGGACAAGTAATCTATGTAAACAATGAAGCGAATGGGTCCAATCACCGCTCCTTGCGGGACGCCGACACGCAGATCCATATTAAACACCCTGGCAGCTCTTTATGGGAAATTTCTCAGGCTAACAGGTAGCCGTTGGGTTGAAAATAGAGATAATTCTAATTCTTCTTCTGTTAGTCACTTATGGAACCCTTCAGTGCGATTCTGAAACCTACAGCACTTTAAAGATGAAGCTTTGGTAATTCCACAGAAATGCTGTCGAAAAAAGCTGCAGTATCTATAAATTTGTTATTGTTATGGGGTTATCATGAGGATGGGTAGCGTTATCTTAGCAATGGTTGTGTTAGTCTTACAGCGTTCTAATATCATCCTTAAATTTCATCCTTTCATATTAAGAATTACATTGTTCTAGACTTAACGATTCATTCTATCAAATGTAACAGAAGTGAATGAATCAAGCAACTATAGAAATAATGGTAACAGATGCAGTAGTTTGTGATAAGATTATCCTACGTCTGTATTCTATTTTGTCATACTTATGGGGTTAAAATGCATTCAAAGAGTTAAGTGACCGTTCTAAAAGGATTCAGTTGCGGTCTTTTGTTAAATCATTGTACCCAAGGACCATATACGGGGTGAGGGTGTAATGTGGTCTTTAAATCGTCTTTATCACCTCGAGAAGATGTTCAGTTATTTACAACTTAACTTTGACGGCCTTAATGACCCTGTCAGCTGATAGGCCTAAAGCCCAGATAACCAACCATCCATCAAGTTACTAAGACGGTTTCATTATAAGCGTAGGTGGTCATATTTGCAAATTCTTTGCTCTACTGGACCAGTAACATTGTACTTCATCTTCCTGCCATTTCTACCTATTTCCTTACCATTTCTGCCAAAGCTTCAACTTCCCCTTTTTCTCATCTAAACATTAAATAACTTAGTTTTCAAGTATGATACTTCGCAAACATCTACTGTGGTTTCTGTATCATTCAACTTTCCTTGTTGATGTACGAAACATGTCGATGAATGCGATGATAAATGTATATCGAGACACGTCTTCATTTTCTTGAATTAGAACTGCTATAATGAATCTGAACCAGGATGTATACGTCATCCGCAATAGTTGGTCAGATCATCATAGCCAACAAGTTAATCATTCGTGTTGATCAAACCAACGTCTCCCAACACCAGGAGTAGAAGCAATGATATGAATCGGAAGAACAAATATTTCTTCTTTTTTTTTCTTTATCAACGGTTAATAGAGGGAAAGACGGATACCCTGGAAGATACTGAAGTGAGTGAATCCAGCGGCAGAGGCTTGAGACGACCATCTGGTTCCACTGTATTCAGCCCTTTTCAATATCCCTCTTGATATACACATGAAGGTTAGAAGTGAATAATGCTACTACGAATCTTGCTGAAACCACAAGAGGTTTCCAGTTATATGACTATGAATTTACTTAACAGTAACATTAATCACTGCAAATAAGGAAAGCAAATTTTCTTTGCAAATAACAATACTTCAGTGAATTCTCTGTCTGTGAACATTCACTTCAGTTTATTTGAACCACAAGAACTTCCCATTACAGTAGTAATTTACAACTATCGCAGTAACTATTGTTTCCTTTCGTAGCTTCCTAATGTCCTAGTAACTGTTCTATTCACGTACTGACTTCCTATTATCCTTGTTATCTATAACCTACATAACTTTTTAAACCACAGTTACACTGTGCCATCGTAATCAATTCTTATTATCATCCTGATATCCTATCAACCGCAGTAATTTCTTACCATAACAATTTTGTGTAACTGTAGTAACTTTCTATAACCGAAAAACTTTCTTATATCATTGTAATGATTAATATCATAACTTTCTATTAATGTCGCAACTTCCTGTTACCGTTGTTACTCGTCACATCATAATGAATTCCTATTAGTGTGGTAACTCCTTAATAAACTGTAACGACCTTGTTAATGATCCCATCACCGTAATAATTTTCATTTAAGATTACGGCAATAACTTCGTACTATCATTAAAACTTCCAACTGCCGTCATTAAAACGCGGGTACTGAGAATTTCAAACATTCGTTATACCATCACTAATGAATGCTTAAGGCTGGAGTCTTAACTTGATTTTTGTAAACACCGGAAGACACGAATGAAATCAAGACGTACGGCTTGCTTGCGCATGTGGTCTAACAGGAGAACCGTCCATGTGGTCCAACAGGAGAACCGTCATTGGTTTGTGTTCGGAAAGAGTCAGATCTCCCGTTTATAAGTTGTTTTCGATCATTAGAATCCACTTCAAATCCCCCTACATCTATAAGTCTAAAGTTCGAGAGTAGACTTCATCTGAAACTGCATAGAAAACAGCTGACTGATAATCAATGTATAAGATGTTATACATCCTACACTAGGCTATTCATATGGTACAAGTATTGGGACGCTAACAGAAAATCTACATTGGTAGTGTTCAAAAACTCTTATCAGGTCTAAAACTGATCATGGCTTGCAGATATATGCTTCGGTAAGCAGATCTATACACCCTTAAGAAACCTGGACTTAAATACAAATTGAGTGTTTTCAAATACGTCCTTGGGGCCCCCGTGCTGTACATGGGTCGTCCGAGTGGACGAGGAGGCTATAATGTTCCCTCCCTTCATCTTCGTGGGGAGCGTCTGACACTTGTTCATACAATAAAGGCGTCTAAGAAATGGATCTTGAATCATCCATCTTGGTTCCCACATCTCGAGGAGAAACATCTCATTAACAGCGGCGCCAGACTCCTGGCCATCAGGCTCCACCTTCTGTAGGAAATAAGGGGCAAGAAAAAAAGTAGTGGCCTGAACGTGAGGGAGGTCGATGAGCTGGTGAAATAATCGCATAAAAAAAAAGGAACTTGCATCGAAGATAAACATCATCAGGAGGCGACTTCCAGCACACAAGAGGAACACTCTGACGGAGAGGGAGGAAGAGAGGAGGAGGAGGAGGAGGAGGAGGTCCAGCAGCATTTTCAACAAGTCATAATCGATCATCTTGACTACTTCCACCTCTATATAGACGGCCCCAAGACGGATGACTGTGTGGGAGTGGATGTGTGGTCGACTGATCGTTCCTTCAGGTTACTCATGACCAGCTATGCATCTCTTTTTCGTGTGCTCCAAATAATTTAGTTATTGAAAAAAGAAAAAAAAAGAATGCACATAAACTGAAAACATAATGAAATGGTAGATGTTTTCCAGCTTTACTGTCTCCTTTAAGCTCTATCAGTTCCTGCGGAATGTATTCTAGTGAGGTCCAGGACCGTTCTGTTGATACACTACACGTAATCGCTAAATCCATCATCTTCATTTGGGCGGCTGGACACTGCAATGACCACGGCGGTGAGGAGACAAACCGACCAGACACCGTGGTCTTGGCCTCATAACTTGGGGGAGTCCACAGTGTCCCTCGAGAGGTGAGGTCTTGTCTGCTACAGGAGAATAGTGCACCTGTCATCCACTACCAGCTACCACGCTAGTCTTACCATCATCTCCCCACATACACCTTACAGCTGCGCTACTCAGTTTTTCACTGCCTTTCTTCAAATTAATTTTCTTTCCCTGTCTTTCCTCCACACTATTTACCTAAAGATTTACATGATAGAGTGCAGGGACTCATGGCTCCCAGTCTCTGGCATCATAGGGTAAAAAGAATGTCCGGGTTTACCGCCTGACGCTACTGCCAACAAGAGGAAAAAGACTCAGGCTGTGGAAAATCCTACTGCAGGAGACTAGCGCACCTGTCTCCGTAATCACTGGGGGAGAGGAACGTTGCCAGCCGGTCTGAGAAGGAACACCATCATCATTATGAAGGACCGCAGTCTAATCTCTCCAGGTATTACCAACCAGTTTGTTCAACTTGTGACGCTATTCCCTCCATCAACAACCTTACCGATAAATGACCAAATCACAGTCAACCGTGAAACCATTTTTTTTACTAACAGTGATTTACAATTCAACTAATCAAAATACTTCCTGATGAAAAAACGACACTTAATTTGCTTACCTTCCTCAAAGATGGTTAAGTTATGAAGATACCATTAATTTTCCTTAGGAATGCAAGAATATCTTTTGCATTTTCTTATCTACTTGGTGCAGTACGTGGAAATTTGATGTATGGCACCAACAGGAAAAAGGACGTCTGGCTTCATGAACTGTGTTCCTGGCCATTTAATCCAACAAAGGATGGCTACTTGGTTGTCTGGGCTTTAGGCCTATTGACTGCCAGAGTCATTAAAGCCGTCAACGTAAGATAAAACCACAGATCAAAATGTCTTGTACACCTGAAGAAGGTGTTCCAAGATATTTCTTGAAAGTATACATCCTCTCTGTTCATGTACAACCCTTAATATAAAATCAGAAATAATCATCGAAATACGACAATCCATATGAACAACATGATCTAACTTCAGAAATCTTATGCAGATAAGACAGACAGATGTTAGATACTCAACCCTATGCACAGGTTTTCATATAGCATAATATTCCTATACTTATCATCAACCACAATTAATAGACTCCAAGAATACATCCCTTGATGCAAGTGGAAGGACAGAACCATATCATGTTCAGTATATCACATGAGAAAAGGAATTCACATTAACATGAAGCTCATGGAGTCATGATTCAGTCTTCTGATTCAACAGTTTCAGTTCAAATCAATTTGGACAATCATAACAAACTCATGTGTGCTGCTTTGTTCTTAGACCACAGGCCACTTCATGTGTACAACTGTGCTTCCAGCAATTAGTATGTCACGATGGTTATACACAAACTGTCTTCTGCGCACTTTCCATCCTAACAAGTACATTTATTGCACCTAGTTAACAAAACCCCTCCAAAAAAATCTTACGCAAACTACAGGGAAGCAAACTGGCTAACCTTCACTCAGTACACAGAAACGAGGCTTCGAAACTTCAACACTAGGTAATGCCCTCTCACACTTGACCAACACCTGCAACTAAGCCAGCAAAAAGCACATACCACAGAAGCACAGAAAGAAAAACATCCTACATCTCTCCTTCAAGTTTCGCACCTCATAAAGCAAAGAAACCAACTGAGACACAATCGTTCTCCATCAGCAGAATTCTAAGAACAAAGTCAAACATTCAACAAAGCTATCACAAACCTAGTCACTAAAAGACACACTGAAAATTGGAACTCGGCCCTCAACAAAGTCAATAACAAAACCCACAGCAACCACCTCTGGGGCACAATACTGAAAATTCACTAACCATGAATACTAACCAGCTCCAATGAAATCCCTTCCCCTAGAGAACACACAAACACTCATGAGACGCTACTCAAAAATAAGCCACAAACCAACCACCCATTCAAACAGGAAAATCATGAAAAATCTTAAAAAGAAAAAAAATCATTGAAAAACAACTGCACAGCACACCTTTCACTCCCACTGATACGAGCTATAGAATTAAAATTTCAGATTCGTCTGCTACAAGCCCTGACAACTTATCAGACTTTCACATAACACGCTATGGCTCATTTGCAATCTAAGCCCAAACAGATATCTTCAACTACACAAAATCCCTAGCATCTGGACACACCTGCCAACAAAATAGCAATCCAAAAGTCCTCCAGATCACCCAATTCTCCTTACTCTTACTTCCCTATTAAATTTCTATCTTCAGAATCCATGCTACGAGAAAAACAGGTCCACAACAGAATCAAACAAAAAATCCAACACTCATCCACACAGCATGGCTTCAGACCCAAACACTCTACCACCACACCACACGTTGAGCTTATATGATATCACATACTCCAGATGGGCTCAACCAACAATAACCTCTCCCCATAGAGCGCTACTTAAAGGATATATCAACAGAGCATTTGACGCTATCCCCGGTCACATCCTCACACAAAGATACTTTATACCACCCTCCACAACTACGACAAAAAGTGGCTGGCCAAATTCACAGCTGGCCCCCATGACAGTTTCACTCACAAGAGCTTCATTTCTAAAACACTATAACTCTACAACGGTGTCCCCCAAGGAGCAGTTCTCTCTCCAACTCTCTTCAATCTCTTCATACACGATCTCCCATTACTTCAAACAAACCTCACCATGAAGGTTCTTTGAGATGCAGACGACCTCAAAATCACACCACAACACTGACTCCACAGTAGCAACATCAAACATGAAGCAAAATATCACAGGACTGGAACAATGGCTCATTCAGACCAGAATGTCTGCATCGCCACAGAAATCTTCAATAACTCATTAAACCCAGCCAGACACATTCTCTAGTCAACTTGAATGGATGGTCAGTTCCACTGAACAAAACACTAACGCATTAAATACGAGACACACACTACATTCACTCCACAATAAAATCAACACAAAATTAACACACACACTCAATGCCCTCAGAACACTATCAGACACCAGATTTGGCCAGAAAAAACAATACCTCAACATCGTATACAAACAATTTACCTGCTCCACTTTGAACTGTACCTCACCTGTCTGGTTTTCTAATTCCCTCAAAAGCAAATTAAACAAGGTTGCAAATCACACAAAACAGTGCACTCAAAATAATCACTGCCTGCCTAGCAAACAACCACTAAACAGCTTCATAATGAAACAATGAACCTCCCCACACACTTCCATCTCAACATGCTCGCCACCAAATTCTATGCAGCTTCGCACCAAATCCTCTGTAACAGAACGCGACCCCTCCCACCTACACCACTATATAACCAACCACCAACACCCAAAGGCGATTCCCACTCACCTCCTTACTCTCTGGACTTAACCCGTGTCAAAACACTGTTTCAACATATCCCAAGAACCTTTATGCCATGATGTAACTACCATAAAGGAGACACCGAACACTTACTACTCAAGTGTTGTACGCTCTCTGCACACAGACGCACACGCAACACAACACTTTATGATGATGAAGTGGTTTCCGACCGGTGGACGTGGCCAGCTACCGAGTGATTCAGGAGTCTCGTAAAGATAAAAGGGACTCCTTGGGCAGGAAATGTACACATGTACATAAACACACTCAGACACACACACAGACACACACACTCACACACACACATATATATATATATATATATATATATATTTGCTTTGTCGCTGTCTCCCGCGTTTGCGAGGTAGCGCAAGGAAACAGACGAAAGAAATGGCCCAACCCACCCCCATACACATGTATATACATACGTCCACACACGCAAATATACATACCTACACAGCTTTCCATGGTTTACCCCAGACGCATCACATGCCCTGATTCAATCCACTGACAGCACGTCAACCCCGGTATACCACATCGATCCAATTCACTCTATTCCTTGCCCTCCTTTCACCCTCCTGCATGTTCAGGCCCCTATCACACAAAATCCTTTTCACTCCATCTTTCCACCTCCAATTTGGTCTCTCACTTCTCGTTCCCTCCACCTCCGACACATATATCCTCTTGGTCAATCTTTCCTCACTCATTCTCTCCATATGCCCAAACCATTTCAAAACACCCTCTTCTGCTCTCTCAACCACGCTCTTTTTATTTCCACACATCTCTCTTACCCTTACGTTACTTACTCGATCAAACCACCTCACACCACACATTCTCCTCAAACATCTCATTTCCAGCACATCCATCCTCCTGCGCACAACTCTATCCATAGCCCAAGCCTCGCAACCATACAACATTGTTGGAACCATTATTCCTTCAAACATACCCATTTTTCCTTTCCGAGATAATGTTCTCGACTTCCACACATTCTTCAAGGCTCCCAGAATTTTCGCCCCCTCCCCCACCCTATGATCCACTTCCGCTTCCATGGTTCCATCCGCTGCCAGATCCACTCCAAGATATCTAAAACACTTTACTTCCTCCAGTTTTTCTCCATTCAAACTTACCTCCCAATTGACTTGACCCTCAACCCTACTGTACCTAATAACCTTGCTCTTATTCACACTTACTCTTAACTTTCTTCTTTCACACACTTTACCAAACTCAGTCACCAGCTTCTGCAGTTTCTCACATGAATCAGCCACCAGCGCTGTATCATCAGCGAGCAACAACTGACTCACTTCCCAAGCTCTCTCATCCCCAACAGACTTCATACTTGCCCCTCTTTCGAAAACTCTTGCATTCACGTCCCTAACAACCCCATCCATAACCAAATTAAACAACCATGGATACATCACACACCCCTGCCGCAAACCTACATTCACTGAGAACCAATCACTTTCCTCTCTTCCTACAGGCTAAGGTGAAGATTTGTATGGGTTTTCAGAAAAGAAGAGCGAATGTTGGGGTGAAGAGGGTGGTGAGAGTAAGTGAGCTTGGGAAGGAGACTTGTGTGAGGAAGTACCAGGAGAGACTGAGTACAGAATGGAAAAAGGTGAGAACAATGGAAGTAAGGGGAGTGGGGGAGGAATGGGATGTATTTAGGGAATCAGTGATGGACTGCGCAAAAGATGCTTGTGGCATGAGAAGAGTGGGAGGTGGGTTGATTAGAAAGGGTAGTGAGTGGTGGGATGAAGAGGTAAGATTATTAGTGAAAGAGAAGAGAGAGGCATTTGGACGATTTTTGCAGGGAAAAAATGCAATTGAGTGGGAGATGTATAAAAGAAAGAGACAGGAGGTCAAGAGAAAGGTGCAAGAGGTGAAAAAGAGGGCAAATGAGAGTTGGGGTGAGACAGTATCATTAAATTTTACGGAGAATAAAAAGATGTTCTGGAGGGAGGTAAATAAAGTGCGTAAGACAAGGGAGCAAATGGGAACTTCAGTGAAGGGCGCAAATGGGGAGGTGATAATAAGTAGTGATGATGTGAGAAGGAGATGGAGTGAGTATTTTGAAGGTTTGTTGAATGTGTTTGATGATAGAGTGGCAGATATAGGGTGTTTTGGTCGAGGTGGTGTGCAAAGTGAGAGGGTTAGGGAAAATGATTTGGTAAACAGAAAAGAGGTAGTAAAAGCTTTACGGAAGATGAAAGCCGGCAAGGCAGCAGGTTTGGATGGTATTGCAGTGGAATTTATTAAAAAAGGGGGTGACTGTATTATTGACTGGTTGGTAAGGTTATTTAATGTATGTATGACTCATGGTGAGATGCCTGAGGATTGGCGGAATGCGTGCATAGTGCCACTGTACAAAGGCAAAGGGGATAAGAGTGAGTACTCAAATTACAGAGGTATAAGTTTGTTGAGTATTCCTGGTAAATTATATGGGAGGGTATTGATTGACAGGGTGAAGGCATGTACAGAGCATCAGATTGGGGAAGAGCAGAGTGGTTTCAGAAGTGGTAGAGGATGTGTGGATCAGGTGTTTGTTTTGAAGAATGTATGTGAGAAATACTTAGATAAGCAAATGGATTTGTATGTAGCATTTATGGATCTGGAGAAGGCATATGATAAGAGCTGACAGAGATGCTCTGTGGAAGGTATTAAGAATATATGGTCTGGGAGGCAAGTTGTTAGAAGCAGAGAAAAGTTTTTATCGAGGATGTAAGGCATGATATATATATATATATATATATATATATATATATATATATATATATATATATATATATATATATTATACTTAGTTGCTGTCTCCCGCGTTAGCGAGGTAACGCAAGGAAACAGACGAAAGAATGGCCCAACCCACCCACATACACACGTACATATACCAACCTATACATTTCAACGTATGCATACATATATAGACACATGTATATGTTCATACTTGCTGCCTTCATTCATTTCCGTCGCCACCCCGCCAAACGTGAAATGACCAAAACCACAGCTCCCTTTCCACATCCAGGCCCCACAACTGTCCAAGGTTTACCCCAAACGCTTCATATGCCCTGGTTCAATCTATTGACAGCACGTCGACCCCGGTATAACACATCGTCCCAATTCACTCTACTCCTTGCACGTCTTTCACTCTCCTCTATGTTCATACCCTGATCGTTCAAAAATCTTTTTCACTCCATCCTTCCACCACCAATTTGGTCTCCCACTCCTAATTCCCTCTACCTCTGACACATATATCCTCTTGGTCAATCTTTCCTCTATCATTCTCCCCATGTGACCAAACCATTTCAAAACACCCTCTTCTGCTCTCTCAATCACACTCTTTTTATTCCACACATCTCTTACCTTTTCACTACTTACTCGATCAAACCAACTCACATCACATATTGTCCTCAAACATTTCATTTCCAACACATCCACCCTCCTCCGCACAACTCTATCTACAGCCCACGCCTCGCAACCATATAACATTGTTGGAACCACAAACATACCCATTTTTGGTCTCCGAGTAACGTTCTCGCCTTACACACATTCTTCAAAGCTCCCAGAACCTTTGCCCCCTCCCCCAGCTTGTGACTCACTTCCGCTTCCATGGTTCCATCCGATGCTAAACCCACTCCCAGATATATCTAAAACACTTCTCTTCCGCCAGTTTTCCTCCATTCAAACTTACCTCCCAACTGAACTGTACTTCAACCCTACTGAACCTAACAACATTGTTCACATTCACATTTACTCTCAGCTCTCTTCTTACACACACTTTGCCAAACTCAGTCACAAACTTTTGCAGTTTCTCACCCGAATCAGCCACCAGCGCTGTATCACCAGGGAACAACAACTGACTCACTTCCTAAGCCCTTTCATCCACAAGACTGCATATTTGCCCCTTTCTCCAAAACTCTTAAGTATTCACCTTCCTAACCACACCATCCATAAACAAATTAAACACCATGGAGATATCTCGCACCCCTGTCGTAAACCGACATTCGCTGGGAACCAATCACTTTCCTCTCTCCCTACTCGTACATATGCCTTACATCCTCGACAAAAACTTTTCACTGCTTCTAGCAACTTACCTCCTACGCCATATACAATTAATACCTTCCACAGAGCATCTCTATCAACTCTATCATATACCTTCTCCAGTTCCATAAGTGCTACATACAAATCCATCTACTTTTCTAAGTATTTTTCACATACATTCTTCAAAGCAAACACCTGATTCACACATCACATACCTTTACATCTCAACGTATACATATATATACATACACAGACATATACACATGTACATAATTCATACTGTCTGCCCTTATTCATTCCCGTCGCCACCCCGCCTCACATGAAATAACAACCCCCTCCCCTGGTATGTGCGCGAAGTAGCACTAGGAAAAGACAACAATGGCCACATTCGTTCACACTCAGTCTCTAGCTGTCATGTATAATGCACCGAAACCACAGCTCCCTTTCCACATCCAGGCCCCATAAAACTTTCCATGGTTTACCCCAGACGCTTCACATGCCCTGGTTCAATCCACTGACACCACGTCGACCCCGGTATACCACATCATTCCAATTCACTCTATTCCTTGCACGCCTTTCACCCTCCTGCATGTTCAGGCCCTGATCGCTCAAAATCTTTTTCACTCCATCCCTCCATCTACAATTTGGTCTCCCACTTCTCCTCGTTCCCTCCACCTTTGACACATATATCCTCTTGGTCAATCTTTCCTCACTCATTCTCTCTATGTGACCAAACGACTTCAAAACACCCTCTTCTGCTCTCTCGATCACACTCTTTTTATTACCACACATCTCTCTTACCCTTTCATTACTTACTCGATCAAACCACTTTACACCACATATTATCCTCAAACATCTCATTTCCAGCACATCCACCTTCCTCCGCACAACTCTATATATAGCCCACGCCTTGCAACCATATGACATTGTTGGAACCACTATCCCTTCAAACATACCCATTTTTGCTTTCCACGATAACGTTCTCGACTTCAACACATTTTCAAACGCTCCCAGGACTTTCGTGTCCTCCCCCACCCTATGATTCACTTCCGCTTCCATGGTTCTGTCCGCTGCCAAATCCATTCCCAGATATCTGAAACACTTCACTTCCTCCAGTTTTCCTCCATTCAAACCTACCTCCCAACTGACTTGTCCCTCAACCCTACTGTACCTAATAACCTTGCTCTTATTCACATTTACTCTCAGCTTTCTTCCTTCACACACTTTACCAAACTCAGTCACCAGCTTCTGCAGTTTCTCGCCCGAATCAGCCACCAGCGCTGTATTATCAGCCAACAACAACTGACTCACTTCCCAAGCTTTCTCATCCACAACAGACTGCATACTTGCCACTCTTTCCAAAATTCTTGCATTCACCTCCCTGACAACCCCATTCATAAACAAATTAAACAACCATGGAGACATCACACACCCCTGTCGCAAACCTACATTCACTGAGAACGAATCACTTTCCTCTCTTCCTACTCGTACACATGCCTTACATCCTCGATAAAAACTTTTCACTGCCTCTAACAACTTGCCTCCCACACCATATATTCTTAATACCTTCCACAGAGCATCTCTATCAACTCTATCATATACCTTCTCCAGATCCATAAATGCTACATACAAATCCATTTGCTTCTCTAAGTATTTCTCACATACATTCTTCAAAGCAAACACCTGATCCAAACATCCTCTACCACTTCTGAAACCACATTGCTCTTCCCCAGTCTGATGCTCTGTACATGCCTTCACCCTCTCAATCAATACACTCCCATATAATTTCCCAGGAATACTCAACAGTCTTATACCTATGTAATTTGAGCACTCTCTTTTATCCCCTTTCCCTTTGTACAATGGCACTATGCAAGCATTCCGCCAAGCCTCAGGCACCTCACCATGAGACATTCACACATTAAATAACCTTACCAACCAGTCAACAATACAGTCACCCCCTTTTTTAATAAATTCCACTGCAATACCATCAAAGCCCGCTGCCTTTCCGGCTTTCATCTTCCGCAAAGCTTTTACTACCTCTTCCCTGTTTACCAAATCATTCTCACTAACCCTCTTGCTTTGCACACCACCTCGACCAAAACACTCTATATCTGGCACTCTATCATCAATACATTCAACAAACCTTCAAAATACTCACTCCATCTCCTTCTCACATCACCACTACCTGTTATCACCTCCCCATTAGCCCCCTTCACTGAGGTTCCCATTTGCTCCCTTGTCTTATGCACTTTATTTACCTCCTTCCAAAACGTCGTTTTTATTCTCCCTAAAATTTAATGATACTCTCTCACCCCAACTCTCATTTGCCCTCTTTTTCACCTCTTGCACCTTTCTCTTGACCTCCTGCCGCTTTCTTTTATACATCTCCCACTCATTTGCAATATTACCCTACAAAAATCGTCCAAATGCCTCTCTCTTCTCTTTCACTAATAATCTTATTTCTTCATCCCACCACTCACTACCCTTCCTAATCTGCCCACCTCCCACGCTTCTCATGCCACCAGCATCTTTAGCGCAAGCCATCACTGCTTCCCTAAATACATCAAAGTCCTCCCTCACTACCCTTACGTCCTTTGTTCTCACCTTTTCCCATTCTATTCTCAGTCTCTCCTGGTACTTCCTCGCACAAGTCTCCTTCCCAAGCTCACTTACTCTCACCACTCTCTTCATCCCAACATTCTCTCTTCCTTCCTGAAAACCTCTATAAATCTTCACCTTCGCCTCCACAAGATAATGATCACACACCCCTCCAACTGCACCTCTCAACACATTAACATCCAAAAGTCTCTCTTTCGCGCGCCTATCAATTAACACGTAATTCAATAACGCTCTCTGTCCATCTCTCCAACTTACATACGTATACTTAAGTATATCTCTCTTTTTAAACCAGGTATTCCCAATCACCAGTCCTTTTTCAGCACATAAATCGACAAGCTCTTCACCATTTCCATTTACAACACTGAACACCCCATGTACAACAAATGTTCCCTCAACTGCCACATTACTCACCTTTGCATTCATATCACCCATCACTATAACCCGATCTCGTGCATCAAAACTACTAACACACTCACTCAGCTGCTCCCAAAACACTTGCCTCTCATGATCTTTCTTCTCATTCCCAGGTGCATAGGCACCAATAATCACCCATCTCTCTCCATCAACTTTCAGTTTCAGTTTTACCCATATCAATCTGTCTGTATATAATGGTAAGCTCCTAACTTAATGATCTCTTCATTGATTACTGATGACAATAAGCTTATAAAACATATAAGATAAAAGAATACAATTATAAATGAACAGTCTTAATTCACGAAATCTAAAGTAAACACTTGTGTTTATGTCTGCTTGCTCCCAGTGACGAGCAGCGAGAACGAAGACTTCTTGTGACGCTGTTGTTTTCTCACTGGTCAAGCCAAGATATGTGAGGGGACAGAGTGTCAGGAAACATCATCCGAGGCTGTGACCATTAGCACATGATCGCCAATAACCAGTGAGAGAAAGAGAATCACAATAAGCTTGACCAAGCACAATTCTGTAGATTGAAGTGACTAGCGCCTCGAATGCGATATGATACTGCAAGTCCTTGAGGGAAGATCCAATACATTGGTGAATGAAATGTGTCAACAAGTTCCCGGAGGGACAAAGACAGGTCAGACTGTGTTGTTTGGCAGGTCCTCTTGCTATGACGTTAACTGGTGTGTGTGTGTGTGTGTGTGTGTGTGTGTGTGTGTGTGTGTGTGTGTGTGTGTGTGTGTGTGTGTGTGTGTGGGGGGGGGGGGGGGGGGGGGGAAGGCTCACTGTCCATCTACCACCATCTCTGTAAATCAGTGATATAATAAGGGTTGTAGACTAAGCCATCGATATGAACGATAGATTAGTGCATTACTTTTGAGTTACACCGCTGAAAAATTTTCTTTTTTTGATGATTTTCCTGGCTTTACCGTGTTAAGTCTTCGGAGAAATATAAATAGGTTTCAAACTATGATTTTTAAATCTTGAATGAAACAATGAATTTTCAGACATTGAGGAATATATATCTATGATGAAACTTCCATATTGAAGACACTTCCATACTGAGCGCTGTGGGAGCTCCACAAGAAACGGTTCCTGGGCCGGGAATATATATATATATATATATATATATATATATATATATATATATATATATATATATGTATGAAGTCTGTTGGGGATGAGAGAGCTTGGGAAGTGAGTCAGTTGTTGTTCGCTGATGATACAGCGCTGGTGGCTGATTCATGTGAGAAACTGCAGAAGCTGGTGACTGAGTTTGGTAAAGTGTGTGGAAGAAGAAAGTTAAGAGTAAATGTGAATAAGAGCAAGGTTATTAGGTACAGTAGGGTTGAGGGTCAAGTCAATTGGGAGGTGAGTTTGAATGGAGAAAAACTGGAGGAAGTGAAGTGTTTTAGATATCTGGGAGTGGATCTGGCAGCGGATGGAACCATGGAAGCGGAAGTGGATCATAGGCTGGGGGAGGGGGCGAAAATTCTGGGGGCCTAGAAGAATGTGTGGAAGTCGAGAACATTATCTCGGAAAGCAAAAATGGGTATGTTTGAAGGAATAGTGGTTCCAACAATGTTGTATGGTTGCGAGGCGTGGGCTATGGATAGAGTTGTGCGCAGGAGGATGGATGTGCTGGAAATGAGATGTTTGAGGACAATGTGTGGTGTGAGGTGGTTTGATCGAGTGAGTAACGTAAGGGTAAGAGAGATGTGTGGAAATAAAAAGAGCGTGGTTGAGAGAGCAGAAGAGGGTGTTTTGAAGTGGTTTGGGCACATGGAGAGAATGAGTGAGGAAAGATTGACCAAGAGGATATATGTGTCGGAGGTGGAGGGAACGAGGAGAAGAGGGAGACCAAATTGGAGGTGGAAAGATGGAGTGAAAAAGATTTCGTGTGATCGGGGCCTGAACATGCAGGAGGGTGAAAGGAGGGCAAGGAATAGAGTGAATTGGAGCGATGTGGTATACCGGGGTTGACGTGCTGTCAGTGGATTGAATCAAGGCATGTGAAGCGTCTGGGGTAAACCATGGAAAGCTGTGTAGGTATGTATATTTGCGTGTGTGGACGTATGTATATACATGTGTATGGGGGGGGGGGCATTTCTTTCGTCTGTTTCCTTGCGCTACCTCGCAAACGCGGGAGACAGCGACAAAGTATAATAATAAAATAAAAAATAATATATATATATATATATATATATATATATATATATATATATATATATATATATGGTGTGGGAGGCAAGTTGTTAGAAGCAGTGAAAAGTCTTTATCGAGGATGTAAGGCATGTGTACGAGTAGGACGAGAGGAGAATGATTGCTTCTCAGTGAATGTAGGTTTGCGGCAGGGGTGCGTGATGTCTCCATGGTTGTTTAATTCATTTATGGATGGGGTTGTTAGGATGGTGAATGCAAGAGTTTTGGAAAGAGGAGTAAGTATGCAGTCTGTTGTGGATGAGAGGGCTTGGGAAGTGAGTCAGCTGTTCGCTGATGATACAGCGCTGGTGGCTAATTCGGGTGAGAAACTGCAGAAGCTGGTGAATGAGTTTGGTGAAGTGTGTGAAAGAAGAAAGCTGAGAGTAAATGTGAATAAAAGCAAGGTTATTAGGTATAGTACTGTTGAGGGACAAGTCAATTGGGAGGTACGTTTGAATGGAGAAAAACTGGAGGAAGTGAAGTGTTTTAGATATCTGGGAGTGGATCGGGCAGCGGATGGAACCATGGAAGCGGAAGTGAGTCACAGGGTGGGGGAGGGGGTGAAAGTTCTGAGGCGTTGAAGAATGTGTGGAAGGCAAGAACATTATCTCAGAAAGCATAAATGGGCATGTTTGAAGGGATAGTGATTCTAACAATGTTATATGGTGGCGAGGTGTGGGCTATAGATAGGGTTGTGCGGAGGAGGGTGGATGTGTTGGAAATGAGATGTTTGAGGACAATATGTGGTGTAAGGTAGTTTGATCGAGTAAGTAATGACAAGATAAGAGAGATGTGTGATAATAAAAAGAGTGTAGTTGAGAGAGCAGAAGAGGGGGTATTGAAAAGGTTTGGTCTCATGGAGAGAATGATTGAGGAAAGATTGACAAAGAGGATATATGTGTCAGAGGTGGAGGGAACGAGAAGTGGGAGACCAAACTGGAGGTAGAAGGATGGAGTGAAAAAGATTTTGAGCGATCAGGGCCTGAATATGCAGGAGGGTGAAAGGCTTGCAAGGAATAGAGTGAATTGAAACGATGTGGTATACCGGTGTCGACGTGCTGTCAATTGATTGAAGCAGGGCATGTGAAGCGTCTGGGGTAAACCATGGTAAGTTTTGTGGGGCCTGGATGTGGAAAGGGTGCTGTGGTTTCGGTGCATTATACATGAAAGCTAAAGACTGAGCGTGAACGAATCTGGCATTATTTGTCTTTTCCTAGCGCTACCTAGCGCTCGTGCGGGGGTAGGGGGTGGCGACGAGAATGAATAAAGTCAGCAAGTATGAATTATGTACACGTGTATATATGTATATGTCTGTGTATGTATATATATATATATGTATACTTTGAAATGTATAAGTATGTATATGTGCGTAAGTTACTTTGAAGGTCAGCTACCCAATAATCTCTTTCATAACGAGTCAAGAAAACATGGATCATAATACATGTAACGAACACTTCAAAATACAGAAAAGATAAAAACTGTAGCAGAACTGAGCAAAGACACTAGATCTCTGAATAATTCAGACTTAGGAGATTTTGTAAGTTACATTCTGACTGAGGGTACATGAGATCAACACTGTAATCAGAAGACAAAACACAAAACCGACCTATGAAGCAGGTTAAATGGTTTGTGTATGCAGCATAATTCATGAAACCAGCATATGATTTTAACTATGATATATCATGAGTATTGACTGTTTCTACGTTAATGGCCTTTATCAACAAGTGTAACAACGTGTAAATTAATTATACAGGCTGGCTGCTAAATTCAAGAATAAGCTGTTGTGAAGCGTACGTAATACATACCGTATTTGAGTACTACACATTCTCTATCATAAATGTGAGGAATATCAGTAAACAGCTCATGCCTCATGTGGTTTCATTGGTCTCTGACTGGTAATGTCATTACAGACTGCAATAGCCACTCATGGCAAAGATATTTGATCAATGTTTAGATATGTAAAACATTTCATGTGTGCATACTAGAAAAATATTTTTCATAGCCCTGGTGAGAAAGTTCTTGTTTTTCAAAACGTTACAGACGTCTTTCCTTTTAAGTCTCTTCTCTGCTGTGAATATCTAGATTTAGCAAGACAACAAGACGTCTCTCACTAGTTAACAGCATAAACTAAACCATGAAATACACAATAGTTACTCTGTACAAAGCCCGAGTGAGGCGACATTTTGAAGACGCTGTTTACGTGGTTACCGAGCTTCGTCCATGATGAATAAACGACAAAAAAATCAAGAGATCAAATGAACGCCGACTAAACGACTTCAGAGTTATGATCTAGCTAAGAAAAAAAAGTGTAATACAGGTACTTAAGTTTTCAAAGGCTTTGACAAACACGATCGAATAAGCTACTTGCGGTTTGATAGATCCCAACTCGTGGTCAAACGTTTTACCTCGAACGAGGCGTAGTAATTTCTTCTTCAAAAGGATCTTCAACATAAGAAATGATCTACCAATCAGAATGGTTAAAGGCAGTACCATGGATATGTTTAAGAATGAACTAAGCAAATACCTCTCTTCCAATACACGATTGACAATATTTGCTCCTCCTCAGTTCGATGAAGATTTTATAGGCTTTGTCTCTGAATTATCTCTATCTTTTTCCTCTTACCACACTAATGTATGACATTCTGCCACCATCCACTATCACAAGCAGCCTCGATAGGAGTCCACTGTCTGATGCCGTTTGAATTAGTTTGCATCCCTTTGTAACGGAACTAATTCTGTCACCTATAACAAAACTGCAGAGACAGGATCTCATTTAAGGTGTTGAAACACTACTTTGCGAGAATGATATAACTAAGGGCAATTTTTCTACGTTCAATAAAGACAAGGTCCTCCATACATCCTTTTCCTACCGACTGATATGCCCGAGGGAGAAGCGAAAGGGTAGAGACTTTCAGGTTCAATCATTCATGGTTCAAGCTGCTCCCCTACTCGATATCATCCTCCATTCCTCTGGGTCTCACTTGCCAAATTTCCCCCTCCACTGCTGAACGTGACAATAAGCAGGAACGTTGTGAAAAGGAAGCAGCCACTCCTGTCAGAGGATATGAGAAACGTCTGGCACGCAGTGCACTCAAGCCTTCACCAGAAGGGCCTCCATACAAGGAAGATAGAGGCTTCTCGTCAGCAGAGATGATCACAACCTTAAATGCATAAATGGAGAACAATGGAGCCTTTTCCTTGAAGTCTTGATCACTCCTCAGTGTTCCGAGAACCTCACCTTTACCGATGCGTGACGTGGTATTGCATCCAATAGAGGTTCGGGCAAATGACAGCAAGCGACAAATGTTTCAACCCAATGGTTTCTGCAGCCAGTTAAAGTTTCAAATTCGTCGCGTTTGTGTGTTTTATCTCCCCTCCGTCATGAAGAACGAACCAAATGAGTTTGGATAATCATAAAAGAACAGGAACGTTAAGAGATGCGTACTGCTCTTACGCGGGAGTGTTATGTTCAGCAACAGAAACCTACTGCTGTGTGAACAATCAGTGCGTCATCCATCTTCCTCTCACGTCCGGTTTGCATGTGTCCCAAGTCTCAGTTTTTAATCCAGCATTATAATAAACTTCACCTAATTGTGTTACTGGCCAAGAAATGTTATTTCTTAGCTTTGAAATGCGTCTCTGCAAGACAGTTCACTTGGGCAACAATAACAGCTTCTGATCTCTGAAGATGTGCAGTGCCTTCAGTAGATGGACTTGAGCCGTAGCCATCAAAAACAATGATAGGGTTGTGTTCAACGCAATCCACACAGGTGCAGTAAGTACGGTCAGATGATTCATCTCTTTCTCAAGGTAGTCGTGGGAGGACTTGTGCACCATCAAAACACAACACATTCCTGCCTCGTCTGGTAGTGGCATCCCTGACCCTCGTCCAACAGTCCAGATTGCATCAGCAAGTAATGACTTCTTTCCTTCTGGGTTGAGCAAAGTTGATGGATAGCCACAGAGGTCGTATTTAAAGATTACTTCAACATTTTTCTTTGGCACTAAATACAGCCATTACCAAACAATGAAAAAGGAAATCACGGTCCTTTTTTTTATGGTCTACCTGGATGATCTCATCATCAACTGTGGCAGAAGCCTTAAGACCACCACATCAGTGACGACCTGGCTCCTTTCCCGATGCATCCATCCCCTCCATAGACTTGAAGAACCTTGTTTTCCACTTCCCTCATTTCATGAGCATTCATTGTAATGTCGTCTGGAATACAGGTGACGATGCTTTCTATAAACGATTCTAGTATGAAAGGGAATTTCATTCCTGAAGGGATCTAAAGAGAGCAATGTTCATATCTGCCAATCTTTCGCTATACTTGCGTTCTCCAAATCTTTGTACTGATCGCTTATCAGGTAAGTTGTGCCTGTCAGTTCCTGCATAGCGCTATCTTCGTCAGCACATGTTGGCAGAGACAGCAGCCATTGCGTGCGTTGAGAATCGGCTATTTCTGAACGTCTTGCGGTCCACGAGTCGATTTCATGCTTCTTATCAGCACCTGCTCTATTACCATGTCTGATGATAGCCCTGCCCAAGTAACGATCACACAGCGTCAAGTGGTGAAGACAGCATAAGCGTCTGGATGCTAAGGTTGCTACATTTAAGAAAATAAATATATACTGATCTGGCACACTAGTTATTGAGTCGCAGCAGCCAAATGAGGCAGCATATCCTGGAGGGACTGTAGGTGAGGACTCCAGTCTCCCGTTCCTTTTCCTTTAATGAGCAGGTGGAGTCGCCCAATCGTTTCCATATACTGCAGCCAGAGACGTGCATTTTGCTGACACACCAGGGCAAACTTTTGTTCCTCCAGTATTTCTATTATTCTATCATGTACATTTTTCCAAGGAAATCACATCGGCCATAACGTGTCTAGTGCTAAGCTTTTCATATGGATGAATTGGTTCTTGGTGGCTTTCTGTTACGCCAGGCTCCAGTTCACTTGGCTCTGTTTTCCCTGTGACTCTGCTGGCTTATATCCTTCTACTGTTGGATCTCCGTTGTCAGCCACGTGGACGTCTGGAAGGCAGGGTATGATGTGCCTGTGTTGTAACAACTGCATTCAGGGGGAGTCAACACGCAACTGGCTCTTGTCATTGCCCTCCCACTAGAAATGTGCCCCAGTGTGTTTAGAACTTACCCAACTTCAAGCAGTTCCTTTGAGTCCTGATGAAGACATCACACCGCCTAAACAACCAATGATGCTAATCTCTGTATGGGGATCCACCAAGAGCAGGATAACTGAGCACAAGTCGCTGTTACTAGGTTTGCTGTCGAATGTTTAAACGGACCTTCCACCACAGTAGCTGGTCAGACATGAGAATAAAGCTTCGTCTCATGTCACTTTTATCTAGCTGCTTCAGATTCCATTGTCGATGCACTGTTGCTCTTGCTTATAAGAGGTATGTACGTCTTCTTATGTACGAGATGAAGAATGACAGCGTCATTAGAGGCCATATTGAGAAATGACAGTCATTATGAAAGTTTCCAGAACTCATTATCATTAGAATCCATTCTTTCTCAATACTTTCGTGACATCACATGCACAGGTAATGCTTTTCCAAGACATATCGCCAAATCAAATGGTTTATTGAGATACGTAGAGTGAAAACAGCACTGAGCGGCCGGCCATCTTGGTTTAATGCAAATTAACCATACGTTATTTGGCAAGTGTTTAAGGTTTCATTACGGCAAAACTCTATTTCTGTGGCAATCTTCTCAAGATGGCGATATTTGGGGCTTTGACTGGACTATTTTGTCGTCGGCACGAACTTACCAGGTCACCGACGGTTCTGGTGACACGCTTGCCCTGATGATGTCATTTTGTCTGACTGAGGCTCACATGTACTGCCACTCCCACAATTTACTTTTGGGAGGTTTGTGTGGGTGTTACGGTCGCTGTGTCGTTCCCCATAGTACCCACGTGTACCTTGTCTGGAGTTAACGCACTGTAGGGCTTGATTTTGAGTACAACTTGGTCTAGTGGTGTTCGTCAGCAGGAAAGAGAGCTTTCAGAGTGTATACAAACTCCGTCTGAATGGTAAAACAGCCAACACTGACCACTGAAGAACCACTCTTACAAAAGCTGTTTTTTCACACCATCGCACTCGATGTAACAATGTGACATATAATGAGTAGGAGCAGAAGCAAACTTGACATAGTAAAGATTCAGTATAAGAATAAGCCTCGTTATGGTGCATGCTAATTACTTATCAATGGCGCCAAATAACACATAAACAAACTTAACCAAACTGATTATTAGGGAAGACAAATAAACAGCTGCAACTATGTAACCTATTACCAACTTATTTCATGGTAACCCATATAAGAAGGTTACCTATTAAGAGCTAAGTATTAGGTCTTCCTGCATTATCACATTACCTCAAAGGACTTCACTTATCTTGTCACACAATGTACCTGAACATTATATAACGACTGACCATGCTAAACTTCTGAAATGCTAAAACTCCTACCTCCCCGGCCTCACCTCGCCTACAGCTTCCATGATAAGCCATCTCAGGTAATCAGGGTCACCTTCTTTCAATCCTCCTAATGTTTGAAGGTCGTAGTCGGTGGCTGAAGAACATATAAAGGAAAAGTGCTGTCTGAGCCTTTCTCTAAGATCCTTAGAGCCATCTGATTGCTGTGCTGAGTTTCTACCTCTCATAGCACCCAAAAACATTTATTCTGAGGAGCTCCCAGCCGTAAACAAGAGATGCTAGAATTCTAATCCTCAGACAGGAATTCCGAGGGGCGTGGCACGTTTCAGTAAGCAGTTCATCTGGACTCTGACAGTCAAGTGGATGACGCAGCTGTGTTTTCGCGTGTAAGTAACAAGTTTTTGTCCACACTAGGGCACCCATAATGACTCTCATGGCTTCTGAGTCTGATTTTCACTTGGCTGGAGTACGCTGGTCAGCTCGGGAGCGGACAGCTTACATGTACAACCCATCCCAGACGAAAAAGTCGGCCCTGTCTACCGGGTGGAGAGAGACCTCATGACCTTAATCCTAGGCTCTGTGCCGTCCATCAGATATTGAATCTGTGGGTTTGACAACATCCTGTGATCAAGCCAGACTCCCAGACATTGATATTTGGTTACACACTCAAGTTGCTGACCCTGGAAGATGAGCCAAGCCTGTGGGGTAGATAAGAGAACATGGATCTCTCAGACCGATGAAGCATGGTCATATACTTCCTAATTCTATAAAAGGATTTAAATATCATTCCGGCTGCATCAGACGTTATCCAGTCCCGTGCTGAATGTTATACCAATGAAAACATGCTTTCTGTATCAGCATTTATAATATCAGTTTTACTTTCTCAGTAAAATGGCTGATACAATGATGACAGTAACTACCCTTTAAACAAGAAAATAGTAACCAGATATATGTATATCTATACACACAAACACATACATATATAGACGGGGAGTAACTGAGTGTAGAGTAGCAAAATGGAGGGGAAAGGGTGAGGAATGGGGGGCATTTTAGGAAACAGTTATGGTGTAAGAAAAGTGCGAAATGCGTAGATTGAAGGTGGGAAGGTGAGAAAGAATAACGGAATCAACTTACTTGCGAACAAGAAGACCGAGGTATGTGTACGGTACTTACAGAGAAGGAGTGCAAATGACTAGGAAATGTGTAAGTGAAAGAGGCCGGAAGTCATGAGGAAGTTGCAAGGGTTAAAGAAAAAAAAAAAGGGGGAGAGGGGGGGGGGGGGGGGGGGGGGGGGGAATGTGAGTTGGATGGACAGATGTCAGAAATTTCTGGGAGAATGAGATGCTACAGAAGGACGCTAATAGTGTATATGTATATATAAGTGTAATGACAGATAGATAAATGAATAAATTCAGGGGCCGCCCGAGGTCGAGCGGACAGGTTCGAATCCTGGTTGCGGCAGTAGGTACATAGTAAACCAAGGTGTTCATCCACCACTAGAGTTCGGTCGATAGCATGGTTACCTGACTCAGTCTAGGGTATATATATATATATATATATATATATATATATATATATATATATATATATATATATATATATATATATATATATCCTAGACTGAGTCAGGTAACCATATATATATATATATATATATATATATATATATATATATATATATATATATATATATATATATATATATATATATATATATATATATATCCCTGGGGATAGGGGATTAAGAATACTTCCCACGTATTCCCTGCGTGTCGTAGACGGCGACTAAAAGGGGAGGGAGCGGGGGGCTGGAAATCCTCCCCTCTCGGTTTTTTTTTTTTTTTTTTCCAAAAGAAGGAACAGAGAATTGGGCCAGGTGAGGGTATTCCCTCAAAGGCCCAGTCCTCTGTTCTTAACGCTACCTCGCTAATGCGGGAAATGGCGAATAGTTTGAAAGAAAGAAAAGATATATATATATATATATATATATATATATATATATATATATATATATATATATATATATATATATATATACGTGGGAAGTATTGTTTCTCCCATATATATATATATATATATATATATATATATATATATATATATATATATATATATATATATATATATGGGAGAAACAATACTTCCCACGTACTCCCTGCGTGTCGTACAGCGGGGGGCTGGAAATCCTCCCCTCTCGTTTCTAATTTTCCAAAAGAAAGAACAGAGAAAGGGGCCAAGTGAGGATTTCCCTCAAAGGCTCGGTCCTCTGTTCTTAACGCTACCTCGCTAACGCCGGAGATGGCGAATAGTAGCGCAAGGAAACACACGAAAGAATGGCCCAACCCACCCACAAACACACGTATATACATAAACGCCCACACACGCACGTATACATACCTATACATTTCAACGTATACATACATATACATACAAAGATATATATATATATATATATATATATATATATTTTTTTTTTTTTTTTTTTTTTGCTTTGTCGCTGTCTCCCGCGTTTGCGAGGTAGCGCAAGGAAACAGACGAAAGAAATAGCCCAACCCACCCCCATACACATGTATATACATACGTCCACACACGCAAATATACATACCTACACAGCTTTCCATGGTTTACCCCAGACGCTTCACATGCCCTGATTCAATCCACTGACAGCACGTCAACCCCGGTATACCACATCGATCCAATTCACTCTATTCCTTGCCCCCCTTTCACCCTCCTGCATGTTCAGGCCCCGATCACACAAAATCTTTCTCACTCCATCTTTCCACCTCCAATTTGGTCTCCCACTTCTCCTCGTTCCCTCCACCTCCGACACATATATCCTCTTGCTCAATCTTTCCTCACTCATTCTCTCCATGTGTCCAAAACATTTCAAAACACCCTCTTCTGCTCTCTCAACCACGCTCTTTTTATTTCCACACATCTCTCTTACCCTTACGTTACTTACTCGATCAAACCACCTCACACCACACATTGTCCTCAAACATCTCATTTCCAGCACATCCATCCTCCTGCGCACAACTCTATCCATAGCCCACGCCTCGCAACCATACAACATTGTTGGAACCACTATTCCTTCAAACATACCCATTTTTGCTTTCCGAGATAATGTTCTCGACTTCCACACATTCTTCAAGGCTCCCAGGATTTTCGCACCCTCCCCCACCCTATGATTCACTTCCGCTTCCATGGTTCCATCCGCTGCCAGATCCACTCCCACATATCTAAAACACTTTACTTCCTCCAGTTTTTCTCCATTCAAACTTACCTCCCAATTGACTTGACCCTCAACCCTACTGTACCTAATAACCTTGCTCTTATTCACATTTACTCTTAACTTTCTTCTTTCACACACTTTACCAAACTCAGTCACCAGCTTCTGCAGTTTCTCACATGAATCAACCACCAGCGCTGTATCATCAGCGAACAACAACTGACTCACTTCCCAAGCTCTCTCATCCCCAACAGACTTCATACTTGCCCCTCTTTCCAAAACTCTTGCATTTACCTCCCTAACAACCCCATCCATAAATAAATTAAACAACCATGGAGACATCACACACCCCTGCCGCAAACCTACATTCACTGAGAACCAATCACTTTCCTCTCTTCCTACACGTACACATGCCTTACATCCTCGATAAAAACTTTTCACTGCTTCTAACAACTTGACTCCCACACCATATATTCTTAATACCTTCCACAGAGCATTTCTATCACTTATACTTAGAAAAGCAAATGGATTTGTATGTAGCATTTATGGATCTGGAGAAGGCATATGATATATATATATATATATATATATATATATATATATATATATATATATATATATATATATATATATATATATATATATATATATATATATATATATATATATATATATATATATATATATATATACATATATATATATATATATATATATATACATATATATATATATATATATATATATATATATATATATACATATATATACATATATATACATATATATACATATATATATATATATATATATATATATATATATATATATATATATATATATATATACACACATATGTAGATATTCATACATGCTACCTTCATCCATTCCGTCGCCACCCCGCCACATATGAAATAGCCCCCCCCCCCCCCCACGTGCGTGCGAAGGAGCGCTAGGAAAAGACAACAAAGGCCACATTCTTTCACACTCAGTCTCTAGCTGTCATGTGTAATGCAACCAAGCCACAGCTCCCTTTCCACATCCAGGCCCCACAAAACTTTCCATGGTTTATCCCAGACGCTTCACATGCCCTGGTTCAATCCATTGACAGCACGTCGACCCAGGTATACCACATCGTTCCAATTCACTCTATTCCTTGCACGCCTTTCACCCTCCTCTGTTCAGGTACCGATCGCTCAAAATCTTTTTCATTCCATCTTTCCATCTGCAATTTCGTCTCCCACTTCTCCTTGTTCCCTCCACCTCTGACACAGATATCCTCTTTGTCAATCTTTCCTCACTCATTCAATACACCCTCTTCTGCTCTCTCAACCGCAGTCTTTTTTTTACCACACATTTCTCTTATTTTCATTACTTACTCGATCAAACCACCTCACACCAAATATTGTCCTCAAACATCTCATTTCCAACACATCCACCCTCCTCCGCGCAACCCTATCTATAGCCCATGCTTCACAACCATATAACATTGATGGAACCACAATTCCTTCAAACATACCCATTTTTTGCTCTCCGAGATAACGTTCTCGCTTTCCACACATTCTTCAACGCTCCTAGAACTTTCGCCCCCTCCCCCACCCTGTGACTCACTTCCGCTTCCATGGTTCCATCCGCTACCAAATCCACTACCAGATATCTAAAACACTTCACTTCCTCCAGTTTTTTTCCATTCAAACTTACCTCCCAATTTACTTGTCCCTCAACCCTATTGAACCTAATAACCTTGCTCTTATTCACATTTACTCCTTGCACAACTCTCATCCTTCTGCATGTTTAGGCAATGATCGCTGAAAATCGTTTTCACTCCATCCTTCTATCTCCAATTTGGTCTCCCGCTCCTTCTTCCCCCCACCTCTGACACATATATTCTCTCTGTCAATCTCTCCTCGCTCATTCTCTCCATGTGACCAAACCATTTCAACACACCCTCTTTTGCTCTCTCTTTTTACTTCCACACATCTCTCTTACCCTTTCCTTACTCGCTCGATCAAATCATCTCCAGAATTTCGATATGGTGTATCAGTAAGCCTGCTGTTCCCCATCTCCCATGCTATAAAATAGGATGAACGACAAACAAGAAAACATAGATTACTCAGAAGTACGTCTATGAAAATACACACAAACCAATGTCTGATCATCTAGACGTAGGAATGTCGCCAAGATAATAATCAAGTGTTTTCTTACAATTTGGAGAAATTTTTAGACTGTTTATCAAACACCTAATTCTGAGAAGTAAAATTATACAACTCTTCGCGTATCCATTACCAATCCATCTTGTCCGACCATCCCATTCGTTGCGTATAAGTATTGTGTTTACGACGTTTATGACGATCCGTTCTGAAAATAGTGACATTTACAGACTGAAGACAGGCCCACGTCTTTCCTCAGTAAAAAGATATATACATAACGAGAAGCATTTTCAAGACATTATCAACACTTTGTGTCAATCTTTACAATCGTTTTTAGAAAGAGAAAGGCTGAAGTGGCGGTGGATGAAGCAAAAGTTGATTTCATACACAGAATCGCCATATTCACCCCCAGGAGTGACCCTACCATCACTACATGTCTAAGAGGCGAAGTCTTCTCTCCCTTTCGTAAAAGACTGAACACACTCGAGCGGTGACCATACCAAGTCCACCCACAACGGCGCCAATCCACCTGAGACACGCCGGAGCCACGTACATCAGAATGAACCTGTCATAACATCCTTATCAAACAATTAAGCATTCAAACACAGACGCCTTCAGAGAGCTTTCGCTCACTGATTATCTGTGTATCTGTCAAGAGATGTGAGTAGCAGCAGCTGCTGAACTAGACATCACTTATCATCCTCGGCCTCTGGGTTTTTGTTAAGGTCTTAATGCTCATCCTTCTTTTTTTAAGATTAAGTAAAGATGGAAGTGAAAATACGAGTTAAGAGAGTAGATGGAATATTTGGGGAAAAAAAAAAATTGAAGGAATTTGTGAGTCTTGACTATTTTCATTTTGTGTACATTGATACTTTTTCTTTCGTCACATTTTGATACAATATCTTAAACGTCTAAGTCCGCATTCTTGTTTTATGATGGTTTTATTAAGACATGTCTAAAGTATAAATCTGTTTATCACGATGTTTTAAGTCTAATATAATATCAACAGCAGAGCTATTGTGAAATCCATCTCCCAAGACTTACAGCTACTCAGCTGTGGTTTTTTAGAAATATCGAAACATTACAGTGTGTTCATTCTTCCTGATTACTTGATTATCTACTGGATGCGTCGTATCACCGATACAGAGCACTTCATGAGGCTATCTTGCAGCACAAGTACTCCACATTCCGCACAAAATAAACCCAATGTTACAAATACACAAGGTTTGTGAACGAACACATTCAGCTTCACTACTTCTCATGTGCGCGACTTTAATCTATTCTACCATTAGATTTCCTCCCCTTCAATCACCACGCCAACACCCAGGCAAATGGGGTCGATGCTCCCATTTCACACTGATGTGCTTCCCCCTATTACTTCCCCAAAAATAATTTCATTCGTCTGGGTATGTTTGAAGAAATAGTGGTTCCAACAATGTTATATGGTTGTGAGGCGTGGGCTATATACAGGGTTGTGCGAAGGAGGGTGGATGTGTTGGAAATGAGATGTTTGAAGACAATATGTGGTGTGAGGTGGTTTGATCGTGGAAGTAGTGAAAGGGTAAGAGAGATGTGTGGTAATAAAAAGAGTGTGGTTGCGAGAGCAGATGAGGGTGTATTGAAATGGTTTGGTCACATGGAGAGAATGAGTGAGGAAAGATTGACAAACAGGATATATGTGTCAGAGGTGGAGGGAACGAGGAGAAGTGGGAGGCCAAGTTGGAAGTGGAAGGATGGAGTGAAAAATACTTTGAGCGATCGGGGCCTGAATATGCAGGAGGGTGAAAGGCGTGCAAGGAATAGAGTGAATTGGAATGATGTGGTATACCGGGGTAGACGTGCTGTCAATGGATTGAACCAGGCCTTATGAAGCGTCTGGGGTAAACCATAGAAAGTTTTGTTGGGTCTGGATGTGGAAAGGGAGCTGTGGTTTCGGTGCATTATACACGACAGCTAGAGACTGAGTGTGAACGAATGTGGCCTTTGTTGTCTTTTCCTAGCGCTACCTCGCGCGCGTGCTGGGGGAGGGGGTTGTCATTTCATGTGTGGCGGGGTGGCGACGGGAATGAATAAAAGCAGCAAGTATGAATTATGTACATGTGTATATATGTATATGTCTCTGTATATTTATATGTATACGTTGAAATGTATAGATATGTATATGTACGTGTGTGGACGTGTATGCATATACATGTGTATGTGGGTGGGTTGGGCCATTCTTTCGTTTGTTTCCTTGCGCTACCTCGCTAACGCTGGAGACAGCGACAAAGCATAAATAATATAAATATATATATATATATATATATATTCCTAGGGGTCCACGGGGAAGTGAAACATGATAAGTTCCCAAGTGCACATTCGTGTAATAATCACATCATCAGGGGAAATACAAGAAAGAAACATAACAGTCAGTTGATGGACAACAAAGACACGTAGCTAGGACCCCGTTTAGTAAACAAGTGAAATGCACTAAGATTTGGGACAGGTAGGGACAAACAGGCAGGAACAGACCACTTTTGGTCGTCAGCGGAGGTCATAAAAACTGGAATCACCAACACAACGCCACCACCACCACCTCCATCACCACCAACACCAACACACCACCACCACCACCAACTTCTTGCTCCCCGGAACACTTGCATTCTTGGCCTCGGGAACCACGTATAGGTAGTCAGTCCTCATTACATCAGAGTTTACCGTCGTGTAAAAGTCGGTTATAGGTCGGCAGCACCACCCACCTACCACCACCACAACACCCACCTACCACCACCACAACACCCACCTACCACCACCACAACACCCATCACTGCCACCCCGAGGTCCCCCCGTGACAGGCTGGAGGTCAGCCAATCACCACAGTACGTGTATCGCACGGACCCACCTCACCACGCTAACATCAAGTGAACTTCAGTCACACAAGATGGAGGGTTACGTGTTTACTACAGTGAAACGCAGCAATGGTAATTTTCTCCGATGATAACCTGATAAGGTTATCAGTCAGGTGATCTATATAACCTTCTATCGTGTTTAGGTTGCTTGGCAGAATGTCTTATGAAAAAAACAAAACAATCTTCACAGTACCTTAATCATATAATGTGAGGTTTCCAAACTCTTCAACCTCCCCCTAAAAATAAAATGAAGGGAAATACGACTACGGTGAAGACTAGTCTGGTACGTCCTTGCGTTACCTGCGGCAATGATATCCCGAATGTTATGTTTTGTCACACTGGACCCTGAGCCGAGCTATCTACGTCTCTAGATAAGCCTTATCATCAGGGTGTTGGCGCTCGTGTTACCATACGCTGCTCCCCTTCACCCAGCCCGCTCCTGCCACCCCACATCGTGTCCCACGGCTCGTATAACATTCATCAACAAAGACGTCCTTATGTACACATGATAAAGCACCCCGGGAGCTCTCCTGTGTACCGAGTGCATCACAGGTGGGGCGAGCTGCTGTCTGCCGTACGTCACTGAGCTTTGGCAACGTCTCAGGTGTGTCTCGTGAGTGTTTATTTACCGAACACAAAGTATCGCCATGATGTTCTGGTGGATATCGAGATACTCCTGCCAGAACACACCCCGACAGAGGTCTCATGCCAAGGTCATCGCCTTTCGACTTAAAATAATTGAAGAGAAAATGACGTGAACCTTGACAATGAACATGAGCGCCTTCACATGCCAGGGATAAATGTTTTTTTTTTCTTTTTTTAACCGTGTTAAATGTCGTATCAGCTGCCGTGTTAACACGGTAAAAGGCTGTCTGGTTGGCGTTGTTCCGGGAGTGAAGGCGCACATCTTGTCTTCCTGGTTGGCAGTGACCTAGTGGTGAATGAACTCATGTCTTCCTGGTGAAGTCGTTATAATAAGCCTTACGTCTCCTCAGCCTTTCTATATATGACCTCCTCCCGGTTGGCAAAAATGACCTGCCTTCATTATGCCTCATCATTAACTATGGTATGTTGTCCTGGTCAAAACTGTTACTGTCTGTGTCTGGGAACAGTTCATGTGTTTGCTTATGACTCGTCGACAGGTCATGGGTCTAGGATACGATATTAAATCATTTATCATAACATCAGTAAGTCATTTTCAATGCCCGACCTGCTTAGCTGAATGATTCTGTCCTGCCGATGCACCAGAAGATTATTCACCTCCGTTACGAACGATTAGGACAATGAAATCATGAGAGATACCAATGCATCTGCTTCCGATACTCTCCTCTATATAACTTTGAAGTGATGATTCTTGTGACTACAATAACAATGCATACATGACAGTGAGTTCTCGATCCATACGGTATCAAGACGACTGCAAACTCAAGTTCTTCTCGCGACGTCTCTAGAATCTGACACTCGAAATATCCAGACGTCAGCTGAGAGTGGATATCCGATCAGATGTTGTCTACCTCAAGAGCATATTTGCTGGAGGCGGACGCTAACGAGAGGCTCCTGCTGGCGTTCGGACATTCTCTGCAACTACCTGACACTCGATGGTTGGTCCATGCCTCGCACAACCGCATCACTGCTACACAAAAGCCTCAACGGCCTAATCTGCCATACTGTGTCCGAATTTGTGGAACTCTTAACTCTGCATTGTTATCGCGGTGTCCGAAAGTGAAGAAGGTGTGCTGACTAGCTGAATATAATATCATCGCCGTAAAAATAACCCCAAACAAATAAAACAAACCGCTGTAATCAGTGATATCTGCATCTCTTCCACGACAAGTACTTAAGAAAATAAGAAAAATACCCCAAGGGCGTTAATACGGAAAAACACAGGAATGTACCTGGCGATCACCATTCTGATCATGCAACACTCTCGGATATCAACACCTTGACCATCACAAGGAAAAGGTCCCTCTCTTGGAAAGACATATTCGAACCCAGCAACTGACAGACCGAGCCTACTTGACAAAGGCCAGGGAGTACTGACAACCTCCTGGTTCCAGCCGAGTAACGTTAAGGGGTTTCGAAGCCCATCAACTGTCATTCCGATCCTGTATGACAAAGGCGGCAGAGTCAAGAAGATGAAATAAGGATTCTTCACCTATGCTCTCCGACCGACACACACACACACACACACACACACACCCTTCAGGAGGTGGCTTTAATACTAGCCGTGCGAGGGTGAAAGAAAGGGTATGGGCTGAGTCAGTCTTCATCTTTTTCTGTGAGAAATATGTTTCCTGCCTCTTATTTGCATACAAGGAATATTTCTTCAGTCTTATTTCTATCAAAGCCATCTTCTCTGCATCACTCTCATTTCTATCAAAATCTTCTTTAATCCTCACTTTTTTTTTTTTGTATCAAAATCTCTTCTACTTATCTTTCCTTTCAATCAAAGTCATCTTTCTACTTCATTATCATTTTTGTCAAAACCATCTTTTATATCTTATACTTCACCTTATTTCTGTCAAAACCATCTTTTCTAATTCACTTTTAAATCTGTCAAAAACATCTTTTCTACTTTACCTTTAATTCTAACAAAACCATCTTTTCTACTTCACTCATATCTGTCAAAGCCATCTCTTCTACTTCATCTTTATTTCTGTCAATACCATACGTTCTACTCTTCCTCTACTATTAAAACCATGTTTTCTACTTTGCCCGTATTTCTATCAAATCCATGATTTCTATTCAACTCCTATTTCTATTGATAAACCATCTTTTTCACTTCACTCTTATTTCTATAAAAACCATTTTCTTATATTCCACCTTTCTGTCTATGGAAATCATCTTCTCTGCTTCACTTTTATTTCTAACAAAACAATATAAGCTACTTAGCTCTTATTTCTGTCAACACCATCATTTCTATTTCACTCTTATTTCTATCAAAAATTTCTTTTTTCACTTGCCTCTTACTTTCAGCAAAACCATCTATTTCTAACCACCTTTCCTTGACAAAATCATCTTTTCTACTTCAACTCTAAATCTATCAAAACCATCTTTTTTACCACAGTCATTTCTATTTAAATCATCTATCCACTTTATTCTTATTTCTATGAAAACCATTTTCTCACCTTCAATCTTACTTTGCTATCAAACCCATCTTTTCTACTTCACTTTTATTTCTATCTAACCATCTTTTTAAAGATTTTTCTTTTATTTTGGGGTGGAACCTTTCACCTATTTTGATCATCGAATAAGATATAAATATGATTGTATCTTCTGTGTGATGCTGCCACGTTTTTAAATCTTACTTTATCTTGAGGTTATCTCTTCTATCTTATATTTACGTTGGAGCCATCGGGTGAAGTGCGATCAACTGGGGAGGATAACTGAGAGACAAGAGGGATGCACTGCACCTCTGGACGCGACATCACGAATTGAGGCGAACCAGCCATACCCGATGACCACAGTGCACCCCTGGGAGATATCACGTCATGCAGGTTCGCATGTGTCCCTATGATGCAATGGTGACGTGTGGTGATGTGTCGTGATTACCACGTCTCTTTACTATTTGTGTGTTAAGGGGAGCGAGTTTTTCACTCGTGTTGCCCTATCTCTTAACCTTGTACCTTGTCTTTAGTCCTATATGTACACACACACACACACACACACACACACACACACACACACACACAACACACACACACACACACACAACACACACACAAGTTGTAGATTTATTCAGTTGTAGGTTTATTCAGTTGTAGGTTTATTCAGTTGTAGATTTATTCAGTTGTAGATTTATTCAGTTGTAGGTTTATTCAGTTGTAGGTTTATTCAGTTGTAGGTTTATTCAGTTGTAGGTTTATTCAGTTGTAGGTTTATTCAGTTGTAGGTTTATTCAGTTGTAGGTTTATTCAGTTGTAGATTTATTCAGTTATAGATTTATTCAGTTGTAGGTTTATTCAGTTGTAGATTTATTCAGTTATAGATTTATTCAGTTGTAGATTTATTCAGTTATAGATTTATTCAGTTGTAGGTTTATTCAGTTGTAGATTTATTCAGTTGTAGATTTATTCAGTTATAGATTTATTCAGTTATAGATTTATTCAGTTGTAGATTTATTCAGTTGTAGATTTATTCAGTTGTAGGTTTATTCAGTTGTAGATTTATTCAGTTGTAGATTTATTCAGTTATAGATTTATTCAGTTGTAGATTTATTCAGTTATAGATTTATTCAGTTATAGATTTATTCAGTTATAGATTTATTCAGTTGTAGGTTTATTCAGTTGTAGATTTATTCAGTTGTAGGTTTATTCAGTTGTAGATTTATTCAGTTGTAGGTTTATTCAGTTGTAGATTTATTCAGTTGTAGGTTTATTCAGTTGTAGATTTATTCAGTTGTAGATTTATTCAGTTATAGATTTATTCAGTTGTAGATTTATTCAGTTGTAGGTTTATTCAGTTGTAGGTTTATTCAGTTGTAGGTTTATTCAGTTGTAGGTTTATTCAGTTGTAGGTTTATTCAGTTGTAGATTTATTCAGTTGTAGGTTTATTCAGTTGTAGATTTATTCAGTTGTAGATTTATTCAGTTGTAGGTTTATTCAGTTGTAGATTTATTCAGTTGTAGATTTATTCAGTTATAGATTTATTCAGTTGTAGGTTTATTCAGTTGTAGGTTTATTCAGTTGTAGATTTATTCAGTTGTAGGTTTATTCAGTTGTAGATTTATTCAGTTGTAGATTTATTCAGTTGTAGATTTATTCAGTTATAGATTTATTCAGTTGTAGATTTATTCAGTTATAGATTTATTCAGTTATAGATTTATTCAGTTGTAGGTTTATTCAGTTGTAGGTTTATTCAGTTGTAGATTTATTCAGTTATAGATTTATTCAGTTATAGATTTATTCAGTTGTAGGTTTATTCAGTTGTAGATTTATTCAGTTATAGATTTATTCAGTTATAGATTTATTCAGTTGTAGATTTATTCAGTTATAGATTTATTCAGTTATAGATTTATTCAGTTATAGATTTATTCAGTTATAGATTTATTCAGTTATAGATTTATTCAGTTGTAGATTTATTCAGTTATAGATTTATTCAGTTATAGATTTATTCAGTTATAGATTTATTCAGTTGTAGATTTATTCAGTTGTAGATTTATTCAGTTATAGATTTATTCAGTTATAGATTTATTCAGTTGTAGATTTATTCAGTTGTAGATTTATTCAGTTGTAGATTTATTCAGTTATAGATTTATTCAGTTATAGATTTATTCAGTTATAGATTTATTCAGTTGTAGATTTATTCAGTTATAGATTTATTCAGTTATAGATTTATTCAGTTATAGATTTATTCAGTTATAGATTTATTCAGTTATAGATTTATTCAGTTATAGATTTATTCAGTTATAGATTTATTCAGTTATAGATTTATTCAGTTGTAGATTTATTCAGTTATAGATTTATTCAGTTATAGATTTATTCAGTTGTAGATTTATTCAGTTGTAGGTTTATTCAGTTGTAGGTTTATTCAGTTGTAGATTTATTCAGTTATAGATTTATTCAGTTGTAGATTTATTCAGTTGTAGATTTATTCAGTTGTAGGTTTATTCAGTTGTAGATTTATTCAGTTGTAGGTTTATTCAGTTGTAGGTTTATTCAGTTGTAGGTTTATTCAGTTGTAGATTTATTCAGTTGTAGGTTTATTCAGTTGTAGATTTATTCAGTTGTAGGTTTATTCAGTTGTAGGTTTATTCAGTTGTAGGTTTATTCAGTTGTAGGTTTATTCAGTTGTAGATTTATTCAGTTGTAGGTTTATTCAGTTGTAGGTTTATTCAGTTGTAGGTTTATTCAGTTGTAGATTTATTCAGTTGTAGATTTATTCAGTTGTAGATTTATTCAGTTATAGATTTATTCAGTTATAGATTTATTCAGTTATAGATTTATTCAGTTATAGATTTATTCAGTTGTAGGTTTATTCAGTTGTAGATTTATTCAGTTGTAGATTTATTCAGTTGTAGGTTTATTCAGTTGTAGGTTTATTCAGTTGTAGATTTATTCAGTTGTAGGTTTATTCAGTTGTAGGTTTATTCAGTTGTAGATTTATTCAGTTATAGATTTATTCAGTTATAGATTTATTCAGTTGTAGGTTTATTCAGTTGTAGGTTTATTCAGTTGTAGGTTTATTCAGTTGTAGGTTTATTCAGTTGTAGGTTTATTCAGTTGTAGGTTTATTCAGTTGTAGATTTATTCAGTTGTAGGTTTATTCAGTTGTAGGTTTATTCAGTTGTAGGTTTATTCAGTTGTAGGTTTATTCAGTTGTAGATTTATTCAGTTATAGATTTATTCAGTTGTAGATTTATTCAGTTGTAGATTTATTCAGTTGTAGATTTATTCAGTTGTAGGTTTATTCAGTTGTAGGTTTATTCAGTTGTAGGTTTATTCAGTTGTAGGTTTATTCAGTTGTAGATTTATTCAGTTATAGATTTATTCAGTTGTAGGTTTATTCAGTTGTAGGTTTATTCAGTTGTAGATTTATTCAGTTGTAGATTTATTCAGTTGTAGGTTTATTCAGTTGTAGATTTATTCAGTTGTAGATTTATTCAGTTGTAGGTTTATTCAGTTGTAGATTTATTCAGTTATAGATTTATTCAGTTGTAGGTTTATTCAGTTGTAGATTTATTCAGTTATAGATTTATTCAGTTGTAGGTTTATTCAGTTGTAGATTTATTCAGTTGTAGGTTTATTCAGTTGTAGGTTTATTCAGTTGTAGGTTTATTCAGTTGTAGATTTATTCAGTTGTAGATTTATTCAGTTGTAGGTTTATTCAGTTGTAGGTTTATTCAGTTGTAGATTTATTCAGTTGTAGGTTTATTCAGTTGTAGGTTTATTCAGTTGTAGGTTTATTCAGTTGTAGATTTATTCAGTTATAGATTTATTCAGTTGTAGATTTATTCAGTTGTAGATTTATTCAGTTATAGATTTATTCAGTTATAGATTTATTCAGTTGTAGGTTTATTCAGTTGTAGATTTATTCAGTTGTAGGTTTATTCAGTTGTAGATTTATTCAGTTATAGATTTATTCAGTTATAGATTTATTCAGTTGTAGGTTTATTCAGTTGTAGATTTATTCAGTTATAGATTTATTCAGTTATAGATTTATTCAGTTGTAGGTTTATTCAGTTGTAGATTTATTCAGTTATAGATTTATTCAGTTGTAGGTTTATTCAGTTGTAGATTTATTCAGTTATAGATTTATTCAGTTGTAGGTTTATTCAGTTGTAGGTTTATTCAGTTGTAGATTTATTCAGTTATAGATTTATTCAGTTATAGATTTATTCAGTTGTAGATTTATTCAGTTATAGATTTATTCAGTTGTAGATTTATTCAGTTGTAGGTTTATTCAGTTGTAGATTTATTCAGTTATAGATTTATTCAGTTGTAGATTTATTCAGTTGTAGATTTATTCAGTTATAGATTTATTCAGTTGTAGGTTTATTCAGTTGTAGATTTATTCAGTTGTAGATTTATTCAGTTGTAGATTTATTCAGTTATAGATTTATTCAGTTATAGATTTATTCAGTTGTAGGTTTATTCAGTTGTAGGTTTATTCAGTTGTAGGTTTATTCAGTTGTAGGTTTATTCAGTTGTAGATTTATTCAGTTGTAGATTTATTCAGTTGTAGGTTTATTCAGTTGTAGATTTATTCAGTTATAGATTTATTCAGTTATAGATTTATTCAGTTGTAGATTTATTCAGTTATAGATTTATTCAGTTGTAGATTTATTCAGTTATAGATTTATTCAGTTGTAGATTTATTCAGTTATAGATTTATTCAGTTATAGATTTATTCAGTTATAGATTTATTCAGTTATAGATTTATTCAGTTATAGATTTATTCAGTTGTAGATTTATTCAGTTGTAGGTTTATTCAGTTGTAGATTTATTCAGTTATAGATTTATTCAGTTGTAGATTTATTCAGTTATAGATTTATTCAGTTATAGATTTATTCAGTTGTAGATTTATTCAGTTGTAGATTTATTCAGTTGTAGGTTTATTCAGTTGTAGGTTTATTCAGTTGTAGGTTTATTCAGTTGTAGGTTTATTCAGTTGTAGGTTTATTCAGTTGTAGGTTTATTCAGTTGTAGGTTTATTCAGTTGTAGATTTATTCAGTTATAGATTTATTCAGTTGTAGGTTTATTCAGTTGTAGGTTTATTCAGTTGTAGGTTTATTCAGTTGTAGATTTATTCAGTTATAGATTTATTCAGTTATAGATTTATTCAGTTATAGATTTATTCAGTTATAGATTTATTCAGTTATAGATTTATTCAGTTATAGATTTATTCAGTTGTAGATTTATTCAGTTATAGATTTATTCAGTTGTAGATTTATTCAGTTGTAGGTTTATTCAGTTGTAGATTTATTCAGTTATAGATTTATTCAGTTATAGATTTATTCAGTTATAGATTTATTCAGTTGTAGATTTATTCAGTTGTAGATTTATTCAGTTATAGATTTATTCAGTTATAGATTTATTCAGTTGTAGATTTATTCAGTTATAGATTTATTCAGTTATAGATTTATTCAGTTGTAGATTTATTCAGTTATAGATTTATTCAGTTGTAGATTTATTCAGTTGTAGATTTATTCAGTTGTAGATTTATTCAGTTGTAGATTTATTCAGTTATAGATTTATTCAGTTATAGATTTATTCAGTTATAGATTTATTCAGTTGTAGGTTTATTCAGTTGTAGGTTTATTCAGTTGTAGGTTTATTCAGTTGTAGATTTATTCAGTTATAGATTTATTCAGTTGTAGGTTTATTCAGTTGTAGGTTTATTCAGTTGTAGATTTATTCAGTTGTAGGTTTATTCAGTTGTAGGTTTATTCAGTTGTAGGTTTATTCAGTTGTAGGTTTATTCAGTTGTAGGTTTATTCAGTTGTAGGTTTATTCAGTTGTAGGTTTATTCAGTTGTAGGTTTATTCAGTTGTAGATTTATTCAGTTATAGATTTATTCAGTTATAGATTTATTCAGTTATAGATTTATTCAGTTATAGATTTATTCAGTTATAGATTTATTCAGTTATAGATTTATTCAGTTGTAGGTTTATTCAGTTGTAGGTTTATTCAGTTGTAGGTTTATTCAGTTGTAGGTTTATTCAGTTGTAGGTTTATTCAGTTGTAGATTTATTCAGTTATAGATTTATTCAGTTGTAGGTTTATTCAGTTGTAGGTTTATTCAGTTGTAGATTTATTCAGTTATAGATTTATTCAGTTATAGATTTATTCAGTTATAGATTTATTCAGTTGTAGGTTTATTCAGTTGTAGATTTATTCAGTTATAGATTTATTCAGTTATAGATTTATTCAGTTATAGATTTATTCAGTTGTAGGTTTATTCAGTTGTAGATTTATTCAGTTATAGATTTATTCAGTTATAGATTTATTCAGTTATAGATTTATTCAGTTGTAGGTTTATTCAGTTGTAGATTTATTCAGTTGTAGATTTATTCAGTTGTAGATTTATTCAGTTATAGATTTATTCAGTTGTAGATTTATTCAGTTATAGATTTATTCAGTTGTAGATTTATTCAGTTGTAGATTTATTCAGTTATAGATTTATTCAGTTATAGATTTATTCAGTTATAGATTTATTCAGTTATAGATTTATTCAGTTATAGATTTATTCAGTTATAGATTTATTCAGTTATAGATTTATTCAGTTGTAGATTTATTCAGTTGTAGATTTATTCAGTTATAGATTTATTCAGTTGTAGATTTATTCAGTTATAGATTTATTCAGTTATAGATTTATTCAGTTGTAGATTTATTCAGTTATAGATTTATTCAGTTGTAGGTTTATTCAGTTGTAGATTTATTCAGTTATAGATTTATTCAGTTATAGATTTATTCAGTTGTAGATTTATTCAGTTATAGATTTATTCAGTTATAGATTTATTCAGTTATAGATTTATTCAGTTATAGATTTATTCAGTTATAGATTTATTCAGTTATAGATTTATTCAGTTATAGATTTATTCAGTTATAGATTTATTCAGTTGTAGATTTATTCAGTTATAGATTTATTCAGTTATAGATTTATTCAGTTGTAGGTTTATTCAGTTGTAGATTTATTCAGTTATAGATTTATTCAGTTATAGATTTATTCAGTTATAGATTTATTCAGTTATAGATTTATTCAGTTGTAGATTTATTCAGTTATAGATTTATTCAGTTATAGATTTATTCAGTTATAGATTTATTCAGTTATAGATTTATTCAGTTATAGATTTATTCAGTTATAGATTTATTCAGTTATAGATTTATTCAGTTATAGATTTATTCAGTTATAGATTTATTCAGTTATAGATTTATTCAGTTATAGATTTATTCAGTTATAGATTTATTCAGTTATAGATTTATTCAGTTATAGATTTATTCAGTTGTAGGTTTATTCAGTTGTAGATTTATTCAGTTGTAGGTTTATTCAGTTGTAGATTTATTCAGTTGTAGATTTATTCAGTTGTAGATTTATTCAGTTGTAGATTTATTCAGTTATAGATTTATTCAGTTATAGATTTATTCAGTTGTAGATTTATTCAGTTATAGATTTATTCAGTTATAGATTTATTCAGTTATAGATTTATTCAGTTATAGATTTATTCAGTTATAGATTTATTCAGTTGTAGATTTATTCAGTTATAGATTTATTCAGTTGTAGGTTTATTCAGTTGTAGATTTATTCAGTTATAGATTTATTCAGTTATAGATTTATTCAGTTGTAGGTTTATTCAGTTGTAGGTTTATTCAGTTGTAGGTTTATTCAGTTGTAGATTTATTCAGTTATAGATTTATTCAGTTGTAGGTTTATTCAGTTGTAGGTTTATTCAGTTGTAGATTTATTCAGTTGTAGATTTATTCAGTTATAGATTTATTCAGTTGTAGGTTTATTCAGTTGTAGATTTATTCAGTTGTAGATTTATTCAGTTATAGATTTATTCAGTTGTAGGTTTATTCAGTTGTAGATTTATTCAGTTATAGATTTATTCAGTTGTAGATTTATTCAGTTGTAGATTTATTCAGTTGTAGATTTATTCAGTTATAGATTTATTCAGTTGTAGATTTATTCAGTTGTAGATTTATTCAGTTGTAGATTTATTCAGTTGTAGGTTTATTCAGTTGTAGATTTATTCAGTTATAGATTTATTCAGTTGTAGGTTTATTCAGTTGTAGATTTATTCAGTTATAGATTTATTCAGTTATAGATTTATTCAGTTATAGATTTATTCAGTTATAGATTTATTCAGTTGTAGGTTTATTCAGTTGTAGATTTATTCAGTTGTAGATTTATTCAGTTGTAGGTTTATTCAGTTGTAGATTTATTCAGTTGTAGATTTATTCAGTTGTAGGTTTATTCAGTTGTAGATTTATTCAGTTATAGATTTATTCAGTTGTAGATTTATTCAGTTATAGATTTATTCAGTTGTAGATTTATTCAGTTGTAGATTTATTCAGTTATAGATTTATTCAGTTATAGATTTATTCAGTTGTAGGTTTATTCAGTTGTAGATTTATTCAGTTGTAGATTTATTCAGTTGTAGGTTTATTCAGTTGTAGGTTTATTCAGTTGTAGATTTATTCAGTTGTAGGTTTATTCAGTTGTAGGTTTATTCAGTTGTAGGTTTATTCAGTTGTAGATTTATTCAGTTGTAGATTTATTCAGTTGTAGATTTATTCAGTTGTAGGTTTATTCAGTTGTAGATTTATTCAGTTGTAGGTTTATTCAGTTGTAGATTTATTCAGTTGTAGATTTATTCAGTTATAGATTTATTCAGTTGTAGATTTATTCAGTTATAGATTTATTCAGTTGTAGATTTATTCAGTTGTAGGTTTATTCAGTTGTAGATTTATTCAGTTGTAGATTTATTCAGTTATAGATTTATTCAGTTATAGATTTATTCAGTTATAGATTTATTCAGTTATAGATTTATTCAGTTGTAGATTTATTCAGTTATAGATTTATTCAGTTGTAGATTTATTCAGTTATAGATTTATTCAGTTGTAGATTTATTCAGTTGTAGATTTATTCAGTTATAGATTTATTCAGTTATAGATTTATTCAGTTATAGATTTATTCAGTTGTAGATTTATTCAGTTATAGATTTATTCAGTTGTAGATTTATTCAGTTGTAGATTTATTCAGTTATAGATTTATTCAGTTATAGATTTATTCAGTTATAGATTTATTCAGTTGTAGATTTATTCAGTTATAGATTTATTCAGTTATAGATTTATTCAGTTGTAGATTTATTCAGTTATAGATTTATTCAGTTGTAGATTTATTCAGTTATAGATTTATTCAGTTATAGATTTATTCAGTTATAGATTTATTCAGTTGTAGGTTTATTCAGTTGTAGATTTATTCAGTTATAGATTTATTCAGTTATAGATTTATTCAGTTGTAGGTTTATTCAGTTGTAGATTTATTCAGTTATAGATTTATTCAGTTGTAGGTTTATTCAGTTGTAGGTTTATTCAGTTGTAGATTTATTCAGTTATAGATTTATTCAGTTGTAGGTTTATTCAGTTGTAGATTTATTCAGTTGTAGGTTTATTCAGTTGTAGGTTTATTCAGTTGTAGATTTATTCAGTTATAGATTTATTCAGTTGTAGGTTTATTCAGTTGTAGGTTTATTCAGTTGTAGGTTTATTCAGTTGTAGATTTATTCAGTTATAGATTTATTCAGTTATAGATTTATTCAGTTATAGATTTATTCAGTTGTAGGTTTATTCAGTTGTAGATTTATTCAGTTGTAGATTTATTCAGTTGTAGGTTTATTCGGTTGTAGATTTATTCAGTTGTAGGTTTATTCAGTTGTAGATTTATTCAGTTGTAGGTTTATTCAGTTGTAGATTTATTCAACTGTAGATTTATTTCCCATATTCAATTGTAGATTTATTCCCCAGATTTGTGTCACTTGCGAATTTCGATATCTCACACTGCAGTCCATTATCAATAGAATCATCATATGTGAGAAAGAGAACCTACCTCGAGACTGATCTCTGTAGCACACGATTTGTTCCGTCTGGCATTCTGAGGCCTGACCATCAATCACCACTCCTTGTTGACGGTCAGTTAACTAATTTCCTAACCAGTGAAGCACAACGCCATCAATAGCATGTAACTTAACTTTTGCTCGTTAACTTACGATGCGGAACTTTATGGAATGCGTTTTGAAAATCTAAAGAGTTGACATCAACTTTTTTACTCCTTGATTAGATTGTAAGTCAAGCAGATTTGTCAGACATGAGTGATTTCGTCGATCATGCTCAGAATCGTAGATCAAGTGGTGGTCTTCTCAGCGTTTTATGATTTTGTCTGGAATGTTGGGTTCCATAAGCTTTCCAATTGCAGACGTTATGGTAATTGGACGATAATTTCCGAGTAGTAGTAATCTATTGAACTTTTTGGAACATTGGTGTTACAATGGCAGACTTCAATTCCTCTGGAACTTTCCCTAAAGCAAGCAACTCACTGAAAAAGAAAAGTCGACGGCTCGAATATTTCATCTTTAATCTCCTTCCCTAAATTTCCAATGGACGTTAATCTATCAACAATAGCAAAAACTAGTCCGAAAAGAGAAGAAGCCAGATGAGAACTGATTAAAGGACGAAGATTACAGTACGAGGGGAACGTGGAGATCAGACCGCCAGTGAAAAAATCAGCAACAGAGAACACCTCTCGTGCATCTAGCACTCCGAAACCAGAATGATGATCGTAGATATGATGGTGATGATCCAGGTGCTCAGAGAAAGTCGAGATGAGGAGAGATTCAAAGACTTTGTCTATACTAAAAGCCAGAGTAGTAGGACGATGAATATAAAGTGTCGCACGTTAACCCACCTTCATGGAGGAGACACAAGCAGCCTGGAAGGAACCCAGTGGTCTGTTGCTGTTTGAATTCTTTGTGTTCCATTGCTATGGATCAGGAAGTAACTATGGTCAGGGACGTAACTACGGTTCAGGTCGTAACTACGGTTCAGGACGTGTCTACGGTTCAGGACGTAAAGGTTTAGGTAGTAAGTATGGTTCTGGACGCAACTTTGGTTCAGGATACTTGGATTCTTCATTAATACGGATTTAAACTTTCCCAGGTAAAGGATATTGTCCGGCATCCTCACCCGTCTAGTGGTCCACTTCCTGATAATAACGTAAGCCAAATTTCAAACCTGTCCGAAGAACATTTCCAGAATGAACATAAAGGAATACTGTCCACAGTCAGAGAGAGAAGAGACACAACAACGCAAAACATACAGAGCGAATTACAAAACCAAATTTGTTCGAGGCATAAATTCATAAATTGTCGTCCTTACCACAAAGATTGTGGTAGTGGTGAATATAACAGGCTATTCTATTTCTGTCTCATACACAGTCTTACGCAAAGATGTTGTTTAGAGACACACAACTAGGCTCCAGTGTATATACAAGAACTTGTACACACGAAGAAAAACTGGCTTTATCTATAAGTCAACACAGACATATTCTTGTTCAAAAACAAATGCGAGGTTTACATATGACTAAATACGATTTATATGACAGTGATACCTATAATAACTTCATTGTTCTCAAGGAAGAAACATTAACTTTTACCAACAAATGAGTTACTTTACATTTCCCTTACATTCTAAGTCAGCAGCTGACTGCTTGTTAAAAAATGATGAATCTTCTGTGCTGTCACCATGAAGACAACAATAAGATTTACTCAACCATGCACTGCGGCTCTCAGTACAACCATGAGCCTAAGACATTAAAAAAGAAGCACTCCACCATAAAGGTTTGCAGTGTAAAAAGAGGGACTTCATTTACGAATCTCTCGTATAAGGTTCGTACAATTTTCATATCCTGTATTATCTAAAATAAATTCCATGTTATCGTGAACAATAAATGTATATAAAACACTGGCGATCATGGATTAATCGGGTCAGGAAGTTTTACATAAGGATTATGCGATCATTTTATATTTTTTCCTTGCTACTTCCCTGAAGCACAGCTTATCAAGACCTATATCTCAAGGGCTAAGGAATGATTACCTCGTAAAAGCGGTGGTCAGTCTGGTCAATTAGATTTACGCAACTCGACAAACAACTCACTCAGACAGGAATGATGGCTGCTGACTGACTGCTGAGAAACCATCCAGCTGGGAATCGCTACATATAAGGTAAACACACACACGTACCACATGAAATATACCGAGGTGGTCGATGGTGTTAAAGGCTCACATGTCGTACCTCGGTATGGGCCCTTGTCTATAGACGGCCTGTCCTCACCTTTCTTTCTATGTTGAGGTTGTAATGGTTCCGCTGGACCTATCATGGCACGAGCTCTGGTCATCAACAGCCCGTTCTCTGGTGTGCCAATACTGCCACAGGTCAGCTGTGTGGCGCTGACCGTATGGACGCATCTCGGCGAGTGTGTGTGTGTGTTGCATATTACGTGATGTGGAAGTTGTATTCTGTCAAGTGTATGGCTAATGACTGTCCATCTATGGTGAACTTCTGGAAGGTAGTATTTCAACATGCTGTCAAGTCCAAAAGTAGGTATGATTATGGAACTGACATGAACCAAGGTGCCGAACCTACTCATTCCAAATCTAGAACAATTTACAGATCATTGTGATGAACATTTCTTGGAAGCTAAATTGTGGTGTGGAGGTATGAGACATTAATGTCACAGTGGTAGCTTTGCTCATATGATTTAAAGAATACAGCTAATTAGAAATAAGCTGTTCTGTAGTTAATGCCATCATCCACTGGGCAATCTGGAAGAATGTACTTATGTAAACATCCTGATGAACCATAATAACTATCAGCAGAATTAATTATCATACAAGTCAAGCAATGATTTACGATCAACTAGTTAGTGGGGAACACTTGTCTCCATAATTGTCTGAGCAGGTGTGGTGCGTGGGGGGACGGCAAGTGGAGGGAAGAGGCAATGAAAGACTATGTTGACTCGTAATCTAATAATGATTCCAGTTACTTCTGATCCCACTATGGTCTACTTCAATCATAGCCATAACCAGATGAATCAATCTAAATCAACCCATATCATACGTCTAAACATATATACCGAACGTAAACTAATCATTCAACATTTGAAATAAAGATTTTGGTTTGATTATAAATATATTTGTCTCAAGAGAAAAGAAGTGAACTGTAAGGAAGAGAGGATGAACGGCAAGATATAAGATACTGGAAAAGGAGATACTTAAGAAAGCAGAGAGCAGCTGGCCTTCTACCTAGCGGAGACGGTGGTAACTCAAACTGAGTTATTTCTGAGATGGTGCAGTGTGGCAGTGTGAACTGTGAACAAAATTCTCCAAGGCTAAACCTAGCAGGGGCTCTTGTCAATGACAGCCTGTGGCCTGCCGTGCCATTACTGGCACAGGTCGGTCCTTGTGTCACTGTAGTAGTGTAGTGGGGCTGTTGTCTGTGAATGTGATTGTAATGGTTGGTTGGGTGGTTGTATGAGCTCTGGGTCTATCAACCGCCAGGGTCATTAAGGGCGTCGGCGTTAAGCTACAGCCACCAACCGAAAAAAATCTGTAATACCTTTCCTCAGGAGTTGAGGGTAAACTTAATACGACATACACTCGCACTATGTATGTGGCTCTTGCTCAAGATACAAAGCTCAGGGGTCTTCCTGTACGTTGTTGACGAGGCGGAGTCTGGTACACTACATCAGGGGAGATGTACGATCAATCTTCCTGCAATATGGGTTTCTATGTCAGGTAAGGTGATTTACGGAACCACATCCAGTGGATTATGTAACGTCGGTTTTGGATAAGTACCTTAATAAAGATCATTATCGTACACTGTGAATCTCCAGGACTGTCAGCTTACGAGAGATACCATAAAGTTACCTTGGGGTTCTTTTGGCCATATTATTTTGAATATCACTGGATTGTTTAGGCCTGGTTTTGAATCAGCGTTACTGTTGGATGAAGGATATCCAAACTCGATTGATGCCCTTAGCCCTCACCACTAACGAGGGCTGTTGAACGTGGTTTGAGTTCATATGTTTACCAAGAGTCGAAGGACGAATTCACTTGACCAAGGCCACGCACGAGATGAACCTTATCTCTGTGATTGCTTTTCCCAGACAACAACGCTCAGTTCAGCCCCAGGATTATCAGTTCACAGGGTACGCACAGGAGGACTGTTGGAGGCTGTCTGTATTGTCTACCGCCAGGGAGGACTGGAGTGAGCGAGAAACCACTTATGCCACGCTACGCAGCTGGACATCCAGGCTGGTAGGCAGCCATTCGTTTTAGACCAGAAAGGAATCTAAACGAATGCAGGCAGATGTCGCTTCATCTATCCCACAACGCTTCTAGTTACTGGGGAGTGTAACATCCGAAGGCTTGTCCACTTGAATGAGGTGAAGGAACCTTACCACGTCTTCAAGAGGTAACGTCAACGCTTTCTAGACGTGAACGACCTTATATTCCCCCGAAGAGTTGTACAGCGATACACCCTCACAGAATGATGAGAAACATTTAACAACACTCAAAAGTATATTGACAAGCGCTGGAATACTCCAATGGGCATGACTGTAAACCCCAAAAACAAACAAATCATGGGAGACAACACTGATCATCTGTGATGTGATGATGAAATCCAATCAACAACGACAGCAAGACACACAGGCTAAGGTAAGATAATCATAACACAGCTGCTGCGGGTACTCGATCGTATCTCCAGCCAAGGTTACGGGTACGTTAGCTCTTACTTCACTGAGCGCGGCGATTTTAATCTATCAGCATCGACGAAAATCATATCATAAATGGATTCGTACCAGTTAGTAGGACTTTACTGTACCTAGTGTGGGTAGGTTCCGCCAGGTTAGCTTAGGTACTGTGACTTGATGTTGCGTTTCCTATAAACAAGAGACAAATACCAATATAAATGTGACCCCCGAACCTAAGAAACCTAAGGTAACCTAACCTAACCTAACCTAACCTTACCAAACACTCTTCAAACTGACCGCCGTGGGTGGATTGGAGCTCTGTCAGTCATCAAGAAACCATTGATATGATTTCCAAAGATAATGATGTAAGATTCTCCGCGGCTTTACAGTGAAGTAAGCGCTTACGTATCCGTGGACTCACGGCTACAGAGGGGATCTTGTATCCGAATCACAATGACCACAAAATACACACACACACACACACACACACACACACACATACACACATTTCCTTAGATGTTTCGCTACGTTGGAGTAGGGTCCACCCACTGAGGAAGCTCGGATCACGGAGAAAGTATTTACCCAGCGTCATACAAACACTTGTGGAGGAACAGATGCATATCACCACATGACGGCGGAGGAGGTGACCGTGCCTGAGATATCAAAATGAAAACAGAAATACCAGCACTAGTGCATAGGGTGCGGGGTGTGCAAAAGAGAGAGGGGGGGGGGGGGACTGGAGCGAATGTGGTATACAGGGGCGACGTACTGTCAGTGGGCTGAACCATGGTATACGTAGCGGTCATGGGAAACCACGGAGAGGTCTGTCTGGTTACGGTGCATTATACATGACAGCTAGAGAGATGTGAGCAAATGAGGCCAATTTCTTCGTCTGTTCCTGGGGCTACCCAGCTAATGCAGGAAACGGCGATCGACTTCGTGTGAGAGAGAGAGAGAGAGAGAGAGAGAGAGAGAGAGAGAGAGAGAGAGAGAGAGAGAGAGAGAGAGAGAGAGAGAGAGAGAGAGAGAGAGAGTTAACAAATACCAGCTTCATGTATGTCTGTATGTTATGTTGGTGTCAGTGACTCAACAGCTAAAGGATATTACGCCGGAATCTGTATCATCATACATCAAACATACAAAATACGAAAAGTAAATTTCTGACTTGAACAACAGTTACATTGTCCAAATATGAAATATATTTTGACGCTTGGTATACAGACAACACGCAGGCAAACATACTCCTTTTGCACATTCTGGCAGCAGCTAATCTTATCATAACGACCAAAGAAAAACACAGGATTTTTCCTTTGATAAAGTCAAAGACACACCAGTGTCTGATAGGAGTCCTCAAGGACACCAGGCTTTATAGAAAGGAGACATAAGAGATACGAGAAAAGAAGGAAATGAATAACTAGCTTTTTACACGACGTCGGCTGATAGCTATTTAGGAAGACATTAGAGGGGAAAGAGCTTCAACTTTTCGCGTCGTAGGAAAAAAAAAAACACACATCACAACGACCCATCCTCGTGTTCTCAACTGCCACACAGCAATAATCATACAACGCAGATGCTTCTCGGGCTGGCATAATTTTTTTCCCTCCAGTCTTCCATTGTGACATCGCAAGGTCCTGGTAATCGTAGTCTTGGGTTGCCATCATACTTGTGTCAAGGAAGTTGTTAAACCATATCACTCAAACACATATGAAGTTCTGAATGATCACAACGTCCCTCAAGAGGATGTGTTAGATCATATATATATATATATGATCAATGGAGAAACTGGGGGAAGTGAAGAGTTTTAGATACCTGGGAGTGGATTTAGCTGCGGATGGAACCATGGAAGCGGAAGTGAGTCACAGGATGGGGTAGGGGAGCGAAGTTCTGGGAACGTTGAAGAATGTGTGGAAGGCGAGAACGTTATCTCGAAGAGCAAAAATGGGTATGTTTGAAGGAATAGTGGTTCCAACAATGTTATATGGTTCCGAGGCGTGAGCTATAGATAGGGTTGTTTGTAAGGAGGAGGATGGATGTGTTGGAAATGAAATGTTTGAGGACAATATGTGATGTGAGGTGGTTTGATCGAGTAAGTAATGAAAAGGTAAGAGATATAGATGTGTGGTAATAAAAAGAGTGTGGCTGAAAGAGCAGAAGAGGGTGTATTGAAATGGTTTGGTCAAAAGGAGAGAATGAGTGAGGAAAGATTGACAAAGAGGATATATGTGTCAGATGGAGGGAACGAGGAGAAGTGGGAGACCAAATTGGATGTGGAAGGATGGGATGAAATATAATTTGAGCGATTGGGGCCTGAGAATATAGGAGGGTGAAAGGCGTGCTAGGAATAGAGTGAATTGGAACGATGTGGTATACAGGAGTCGACGTGCTGTCAATGGATTGAACCAGGGCATGTGAAACGTCTGGGGTAAAGCATGGAAAGTTTTGTGGGGCCTGGATGTGGAAAGGGAGCTGTGGTTTCGGTGCATTACACATGACAGCGAGAGACTGAGTTTGAACGAATGTGGCCTTTGTTGTTTTTTCTTAACGCTACCTCGCGCGCGCGCGGGGGGTGGGGGTTGGGGTGTGGCGGGGGAGGGCATTTCATGTGTGGCGGAGTGGCGACGGAAATGGATGAAGGCAGCAAGTATGAATATGGACATGTGTGTATATGTATATGTCTGTGTATGTATATGTATGTATACGTTGAAATGTATAGGTATGTATATGTGCGTGTGTGGGCGTGTATGTATAGAAATGTGTATGTGGGTGGGTTAGGCCATTCTATAGTCTGTTTCCTTGTGCTAACTCGCTAACGCGGGAGACAGCGACAAAGTATAATAAAATAAAAATATATAAATACTGTATGTATTCATCTACATGAACTGTACGTGGAGGGTGTTTTAGCCTGGTGTGTGTGTGTGTGTGTGTGTGTGTGTGTGTGTGTGTGTGTGTGTGTGTGTGTGTGTGTAATTACTAGTTGGAAAATACCTATCTGTACAGTACAGGGAAGGAGTTCTGTCTGTGTGACCTCATCCCTCATGTACTGTTTGCTTTCCATGTTCTACAATGAGTTAATGCCATTCATTCACCACTTAGTTTCATACTCTGCTGACCTTCCTTTGTTCGTTTAGAAGAACTGCTCGGTAGAAGAAAATTTCCCAACCCAATTCAGTCTTGAAAGATTTCCCCAATTCTCTAGTTCGGGCAAATTCATGGACGGTTCCGTGTTCCTGTAACTAAACTTCCTTTATTCAAGTACAGTCTTGGTTGTTTTCTGTTAAATGTTCTTCATCAGGTCTCTGTGTTTGTACATGCTCAATAACCAAACTATCGATATGTAGTCGAAATAGGGTCTAATGTGTGAGAATGAGATAGAAACAATATTCATTTTTTTTTTCCAGAATTTTCTTCCTCACTTACCGGAATGTAATTCTAATACTAGCCGGAGGATACTTCATCTCCTGAAGAACTCTCCGAATTTGGTGCTTTTGGCGATAGGCTGGATACTGCCTCAACTACTGAGTTCCCTTCACTCAAGACTCCTATATTGCGTGTCGTGGAGTAGTGCAAGACAGTGCGACAAACCCCTTTGGCCACATTTGACACTTCCCTACAGTGGCCACACGGCACATCTTTCCTGGCCACATCCGACACCTCCACTGGAACCGCATATCTCTACTGGCAAAACAGAACACCTCCCTTGGTCAGATGGCACACCTCCACTGGCCACATGGAACACATCTCCTGCCCTCCGCAGCCACACCCACCCAGCTTCAGGACTTCCATGGATTTGTGTGAAACTTCTCGTTCTTGAGGTTGGCCCAACAACATGGACTCCCATGAAATTCGCATGTAATCCTTCCCTTAATAACAAATGTATTTAAGCCTGGAGAACACAACAACCCTGAGACAGTCTGGACTGTACATGTGTGTTTACTGGCGCTTGGTTTCCATGTTCTTACTGTTCTTGACGAACTCCAAGGGTGCAGTTGGCACGTCAGTCCAGCCGACGAAGACTTAATCAGTAATATAATTCCCAGACTACCATATGCTGTACAATGAAAAAAACAAGTGAATTACCAACAAGAAATTTCATTGTTATTGTAGTAAGAACGGGACAGCTAGTGACCAAGATGGTGATTATGTACCTACCGACTTAATCAGTAATATTCCCAGACTACCATATGCTGTACAATGAAAAAAACAAGTGAATTACCAACAAGAAATTTCATTGTTATTGTAGTAAGAACGGGACAGCTAGTGACCAAGATGGTGATTATGTACCTACCGACTTAATCAGTAATATTCCCATACTACCATATGCTGTACAATGAAAAAACAAGTGAATTACCAACAAGAAATTTCATTGTTATTGTAGTAAGAACGGGACAGCTAGTGACCAAGATGGTGATTATGTACCTACCGACTTAATCAGTAATATTCCCAGACTACCATATGCTGTACAATGAAAAAAACAAGTGAATTACCAACAAGAAATTTCATTGTTATTGTAGTAAGAACGGGACAGCTAGTGACCAAGATGGTGATTATGTACCTACCGACTTAATCAGTAATATTCCCAGACTACCATATGCTGTACAATGAAAAAACAAGTGAATTACCAAGAAATTTCATTGTTATTGTAGTAAGAACGGGACAGCTAGTGACCAAGATGGTGATTATGTACCTACCGACTTAATCAGTAATATTCCCATACTACCATATGCTGTACAATGAAAAAACAAGTGAATTACCAACAAGAAATTTCATTGTTACTGTAGTAAGAACGGGACAGCTAGTGACCAAGATGGTGATTATGTACCTACCTTTCATTTTTCTTTTTCTTTTCTTTGTCTCTGAATCTAATTTTCTGAGTTATTTCCTCGGAGTAGTCCATATTATAATCTCATTTCCCCCAGTCTTGCCTTCAACCTAACCAGTTTTCCCTCGACCATTCATAAACATCAGCTTCCTATAAGCTTAACGTGATCACGATTTGATTCCAAGTACACGAGATCGAGTGTCCTTGGCCAGTGACACTTCACGGATATATTTGCATTCCAGTAAGTCAACAGAGCGAGTGAGGAGCATATAGACAGAGCAATCCCATCCCGGGGTCAAACCCAAACTCCAAGGCACAGGTCCAGACAAGAGCCTGACAAATATTTAAGATATAAATACCTGGCGAGCAATGAGCGGGAACCACAAGACGAGAGAGTCTTCGGTGGGTATCGAAGGTGTGGTGGTACCGTCCACATCGTCTCGCCATTCAGCCAAGGGGAACAACATGATGGGATGAGGACAACGATGGCGCGGATGACAGAACTGATGACGGTGAGAGTCTGGGAGGAAATGATGTTACCTAACTGGATGATGATGATGATGGAGGAAAGAAAGTGATGGTGATGGAAGATATAACTACGGAGGCATTTGGGTATTACGGTTGATAATGAGGGTAAAAAGACGAAAATGATGAGTGCACAGGACGCTGGGGACGTGGGAATTATACCACTGTTTTGAGTAAGTCTGGATTTAGAGGCACATGAAGTTTACTGGACGTGGAGTACCAGGGTGGCTGGACGATAATACTTCACCTGTGTACGGGGAAAGTAACCACCTGGGGAAGGATTATAATGTCCACAGGTGAAGGAGAACACTGTTTACGAGCAGTGGTGATGGGAAATGCGCTTACAGATGACTGGAATAGCAAGTTCTGGTGACAGAAAATAAAACGATGAATGACAAGTTACACTGGTGGAGACAAAAATAAAACACCTTAAACTTTCTCCAAAAACTAATTACGTATAACTTGATGCAGGAGTTTATAATTGGAATTAAGATTATTATACTGAAGTTGGGATTATGCACAAGATTATGCAATGCTGTAGGTGAATGAATGTTTGAGTGCATGAACAGAGGCACAGGTTTATGTGTATGTCCACTGATACGTGTGTGTGTGTGTGTGTGTGTGTGTGTGTGTGTGTGTGTGTGTGTGTGTATGTGTGTGTGTGTGTGTGTGTGTGTGTGTGTGTGTGTGTGTGTGTGTGTGTGTGTGGTTGGGAACAGCATCCGAATAACTGACACTCCATGAATAGCAGTAGAGGCGGTTAGCAACATGGAGTATGCAGCAGTTGTGGAGACTGGTGGGAGACCGGAGAGGAGGGTGGGGAAGAATGGTGTTCACTCCACAAGATGCTTCTAAGCTGCAGTGGTGGAAGGGTCCGCGGCTCTCTGAGATCATCATTTGTACTGTGACGGTGGAATAAAATTATTTCCATTTCCGCATAAAACGTTTATTAGCCTCCTACAAACGTAAGAAGCTTACAAAGACAAACGGCGAGGAAAGAGAGAGGAACATTTGACTGCATGAGTTTCTGTTCTGTCTATAAGATGAAGATTAATGCGCAACACACGTGATACGCCACACACACAGGGAATATTCGTTACTCACATGACACAAATCACATCACTCAAACAGCTGCCATAATTAGGCTTGTCACATTAATATCTGCCCAGACATGTCCTATAGAACGGTTCCTTATTCTCCGTATTCTAATGTTTTTGTTATCAGCTGACACGCACAAAGATACTATTGATTTCGATTTCAGTAAAACTTTTGATCGGTATCGCCAGGGATGACTAATGAGAAAAGCAGCAGCTTACGATACAAGGGTACTTCCTTATGACGAGAAATTAACAAAAGACAGGGCTACCGCTCACTGCTCACCGCAAGGAAATCTAGTCACAAAGAACGAGTAGTCGAGTTACGTGTTTTGCAAGTGCTATGCATGAGATGGACAGACTGTGAGCTTCTGGATTACATGCCAGCAACCTACGTGTGGGCGAGGCAGAATGAAAAGACAGCAACCTGGCCTGAAGGAGTGAAGCTTAACTACCAGCCGTCACAAACCACCCAAGCATAGTTCGTGGCTGCCCACCAACTATCAACTATAAAGAAGGAACTGTGATGGATGAAGTCCCAGCTAACAGACAGGAAGCTGAGGGTTAGTTAATTCTGAGTAGGGTTCAGTAATCAAGGGGGTGCCTCAAGGCTTGATCCTCGAGCCAATGATATTTGCAACATATAACAATGATTTTTTACGAGGGAGAAAGTCAATGTGCCGAAAAGAGAGCACTAGGCTGAATTGTTCACTAGAATGACGAACCCAGAAGACTGCTGGTCTTCACCGGCTATATTTGTGAAGAGGACAAATATATGGATAATTAAGGTCACTGCACGTGAATAAATGCAAAGTCCTGGGTCTAGATACAGGTAAGAAAAATATTGGACATCATGTTAAGGACGGGAGATAGTTATCATAATGGCAAGAGAAGTATTCAGGGGTAATTGATTATTATTAATGAAAATATAGTGCGACAGACGCAATCTGGAAATGTACGGAACAAAGTTAGTAAGATACTGGGTTTTGCAAGCAAGAACGTTAGTGACAAGACAGTAAAGGCAACTGCAAGCATTAAAACTTTAAAACGCTGGAAACTACATTACAAAATGGTTAAAACTTTCCTTGACAGCATTTAGTGAAAGATGAGAAAATGAAAACCAAGCACTGCACACCTCCTGTAGGAGGATAGATTAAGAAATTCAGACTTTTAATCTCTACAGAAAGGCGTAAAGGACGATCAATGAAAACATACAAATGAAAAACTGAGGTAAATATGGGAGACACGTAAAACACTGAAAATATCACCTCAGAACAAGCAACACTTGACACAAAGCTTAGAAATCGATGTTGAGGTGAAGAAAGAGGTAAGAAGTGGAAAGGAAACGCGAGAAGGGAACGAGAGGAAAAAGTTGTCCAGTGATATCACTGACCCCAACACGTCGGGAAGACCCAAACACAGGGTCAGTAAATATTTAATTTGGAATGTGCTGAGCGTGAACAGAAGCTGTCTCGCACTGACAGTAGGCTTTAAGCACATTTTCTATATTCTTATGTTCGTAAATAATGACATAATATCCGTCGTCGGCCATAAAGGATCACCTGTGATAATATTTTCGAGGCGACTTTTTCATGTATACAGGCGTGAGATGATTCGAAACACACAGCGAAGTATGTCCTTAAAGGTTTTGAAATCTATGTCGACATTATCAAAATCGTCAAATATCCTCATTACTGAATGTCTACACTCTGGAATATGAACGATCCGTGGCTCACGCTGTGTTGGCAAGTCCTGGTTAAGGGCGTAGCCAGGATGTGGTAAAAGGGATTTCAACACATCTCTATGAACGCTCACCTTTCACATTCTGTCCCCAGGTGGTGTTGACTTCACCGTCACTTGGAGCAGACTGACCTGACTGGAGCTGTATAGAGTTTACGCCCTCCCACTCAACGCTGCTCAAACTGAACTAGACCCCATGTTACGACTTACGCATAATAACCTTATGTGACTTGAATCCAGGCCGTTGACTGCGACACATGTGAAGCTGCGTTGAGTGAGGCTGCTGGTCCAGCTGCTCCCGTCAGCCCAGTCTGGAAGCTGGTTATATTCAAAGCTGGAATGACGTCTTGAGTCGGCGCCTGAAGTGTGACAGCTGACGAACGCGAAGAACTGTGTGTTTCGTGTGGGTGTTGCTATTGCTAAATATGATTAACCCCTTACTCTGCAGGGGGTAAAGACTGCAGACCCCAACCAGGGCTGGAGCCTGCCTTCTTACCTATATTTCTGAATGTAGTGGTGGAGGGACAGGCGTATAACGAAAGAAAATCAAAATCCCTCGTACGATCTTGCTGGAAGGAGAATCCATACAAATAACCTCTGCATTTCCATAGTAATTCAGCTGAGTTTAATAGCTGAGTTTAATAGTGCTTTCTTGTCACACGTCTGAAGCGATGAAAATAACATTTCACCTTTTCTGTTATACCAAGTGGTGAAAATGGTCACTCATATTTCTTTTTTAAGTCAGAGGTGGTCAGGCAAAGCCAGGCAAATTAATCACTACTGAACCACACTGATATTTGGTGAGCTAGACAGCAATGTGAAATGTTGGCACAAATGTACACGGTAGTTGAGCGTTAGGCCTATCAACTGCCCGGGTCATTAAGGTCGTCAAGCTACATCCACAAGTTCACAGGAAAGACAACATACAGATTTCACTGTGCATGTAGCCCTTGTGTCCTGGGGAGACCTATACGTACCATGAGTGCATGCATACTTCCAGTGGTCATAGTGGAATGTGTCTGTGAATGAGTAATAAAGAGTGTCGCTGGATAGAATTAATTTCATTTTATCCTTTTTATTACTAAAGCCATCACACTTATTATTCTACGCTTCATCTTAGCCTACCTGCTGTGAAACACATTTCCGTTTAAAGAGTTCGCTGTGGATCCAAACCAACCAAATCGTAGCGAACGTGAAATTACAAACCACGACCCAACCGTCAGCACCCTACAATCACCAACAATGAGGAGTTACGCTGTAAGATGAAATACGTTCATGGTAAACAGCACATAGCCATGTCTCGGTCACACGAAAAGCAGAACAGATGTGAGCACATGAGGCCTTTCTTCACTTCGTAGGATAACGCGGGAAACGGCGAGCTATGAATCATGGCATACGAGTGTGTTTGCATCTCCAAATATCGGCTACAGGCACCCAATCCTACGCATGATTTCAGATCATCAGTAGTTTAAGAAGACGAAGCAAAAATGCTAGAAAAAATCACCAGAGTAGAGGGCAAGACTAAGCGTAAACGCTGTTTAACAAAAAGCTTGCGCTCGTCTCATACGGGTCCTTAATTGCCTCACTTTAGCAAGGTAACGTCAGGAAAAAACGAATAATGGCTTCATTTGCACATATCCAATTTCTGGCTGTCATGTAAAATTTATAATCACAGACACTATATCCTCAGGTTAATGTCCGTTTACCTTAGTATCTTCTGCTTTTTATACACGTCATAGAACCTGCCAAGTTAACGCTCATCTCCATGCCATTTAAATTCACTTTGGTAAATATATATATATATATATATATATATATATATATATATATATATATATATATATATATATGTGTGTGTGTGTGTGTGTGTGTGTGTGTGTGTGTGTGTATGTGTGTGTGTGTGTGTGTGTGTGTGTGTGTTTATGTATATACGTGTGTATGTGGGAGGGTTGGGCCATTCTTTCGTGTTTCTTTGTACTACCTCGCTAACGCGGGAGACAGCGACAAATTATAATATATATATATATATATATATATATATATATATATATATATATATATATATATATATATATATATATATATATATACAGTGTTTGACTAAAGTCAAGGAACACTTCATTGCAGCCCACTAAGGGAGAAAGAATACTTCCCACATATTCCCTGCGTGTCGTAGAAGGCAACTAAAAGGAGAGGGAGCGGGGGGCTGGAAATCCTCCCCTCTCGTTTTTATTTTTTTTTTAATTTTCCAAAAGAAGGAACAGAGAACGAGGCCAGGTGAGGATATTCCTTCAGAGGCCCAGTCCTCTGTTCTTAACGCTACCTTGCTAACGCGGGAAATGGCGAATAGTTTGAAAGAAAGAAAAGAAATATATATATATATATATATATATATATATATATATATATATATATATATATATATATATATATATATATATTATTTATATATATATATATATATATATATATATATATATATATATATATATATATATGGTGAGCAACGAAGAGTGAGACGAAGGGTATTCGAGTACTTAGTATTTCGAATAGATGTTTCCTATTATACAGTCCCTTAGCCTAGCGGTTAGCATGCCTGCCTCTTGCACAAGGGGTCCCAGGTTCGATCCTGGCTGTTGGAGGTTTGTATGTTCTATGAGGGTGCGCGTTCATATACACTTTATTCGTATTCATATAACTCCGCGTTGTACAGTTAGGTTCGGTAAAACGCTATCAACTGGCTATGTGTTCTGTTCGAAATCAACCGATAGACCCCGTTGCTCACCATTGTGAGACGAAGGGTATTCGAGTACTTAGTATTTCGAATAGTATTATACAGTCCCTTAGCCTAGCGGTTAGCATGCCTGCCTCTTGCACAAGGGGTCCCAGGTTCGATCCTGGCTGTTGGAGGTTTGTATGATATATTTGTTTGTATGTATATTTGCGTGTGTGGACGTATGTACATGTGTATGGGGGGGGGGGTTGGGCCATTTCTTTCGTCTGTTTCCTTGCGCTACCTCGCAAACGCGGGAGACAGCGACAAAGTATGAAAAAAAAAAAAAAAAAAAATATATATATATATATATATATATATATATATATATATATATATATATATACACATAAGTATACGTATGTAAGTAGGAGAGATGGCCAGAGAGCGTTATTGGATTACGTGTTAATTGACAGGCGCGCGAAAGAGAGACTTTTGGATGTTAATGTGCTGAGAGGTGCAACTGGAGGGATGTCTGATCATTATCTTGTGGAGGCTAAGGTGAAGATTTGTATGGGTTTTCAGAAAAGAAGAGTGAATGTTGGGGTGAAGAGGGTGGTGAGAGTAAGTGAGCTTGGGAAGGAGACTTGTGTGAGGAAGTACCAGGAGAGACTGAGTACAGAATGGAAAAAGGTGAGAACAATGGAAGTAAGGGGAGTGGGGGAGGAATGGGATGTATTTAGGGAATCAGTGATGGATTGCGCAAAAGATGCTTGTGGCATGAGAAGAGTGGGAGGTGGGTTGATTAGAAAGGGTAGTGAGTGGTGGGATGAAGAAGCAAGATTATTAGTGAAAGAGAAGAGAGAGGCATTTGGACGATTTTTGCAGGGAAAAAATGCAATTGAGTGGTAGATGTATAAAAGAAAGAGACAGGAGGTCAAGAGAAAGATGCAAGAGTTCACGTGAAAAAGAGGGCAAATGAGAGTTGGGGTGAGAGAGTATCATTAAATTTTAGGGAGAATAAAAAGATATTTGGAAGGAGGTAAATAAAGTGCGTAAGACAAGGGAGCAAATGGGAACTTCAGTGAAGGACGCAAATGGGGAGGTGATAACAAGTAGTGGTGATGTGAGAAGGAGATGGAGTGAGTATTTTGAAGGTTTGTTGAATGTGTTTGATGATAGAGTGGCAGATATAGGGTGTTTTGGTCGAGGTGGTGTGCAAAGTGAGAGGGTTAGGGAAAATGATTTGGTAAACAGAGAAGAGGTAGTAAAAGCTTTGCGGAAGATGAAAGCCGGCAAGGCAGCAGGTTTGGATGGTATTGCAGTGGAATCTATTCAAAAAGGGGGTGACTGTATTATTGACTGGTTGGTAAGGTTATTTAATGTATGTATGATTCATGGTGAGGTGCCTGAGGGTTGGCGGAATGCTTGCATAGTGCCATTGTACAAAGGCAAAAGGGATAAGAGTGAGTGCTCAAATTACAGAGGTATAAGTTTGTTGAGTATTCCTGGTAAATTATATGGGAGGGTATTGATTGAGAGGGTGAAGGCATGTACAGAGCATCAGATTGGGGAAGAGCAGTGTGGTTTCAGAAGTGGTAGAGGATGTGTGGATCAGGTGTTTGCTTTGAAGAATGTATGTGAGAAATACTTAGAAAAGCAAATGGATTTGTATGTAGCATTTATGGATCTGGAGAAGGCATATGATAGAGTTGATAGAGATGCTCTGTGGAAGGTATTAAGAATATATGGTGTGGGAGGAAAGTTGTTAGAAGCAGTGAAAAGTTTATATCGAGGATGTAAGGCATGTGTACGTGTAGGAAGAGAGGAAAGTGATTGGTTCTCAGTGAATGTAGGTTTGCGGCAGGGGTCTGTGATGTCTCCATGGTTGTTTAATTTGTTTATGGATGGGGTTGTTAGGGAGGTGAATGCAAGAGTTTTGGAAAGAGGGGCAAGTATGAAGTCTGTTGGGGATGAGAGAGCTTGGGAAGTGAGTCAGTTGTTGTTCGCTGATGATACAGCGCTGGTGGCTGATTCATGTGAGAAACTGCAGAAGCTGGTGACTGAGTTTGGTAAAGTGTGTGAAAGAAGAAAGTTAAGAGTAAATGTGAATAAGAGCAAGGTAATTATGTACAGTAGGGTTGAGGGTCAAGTCAATTGGGAGGTAAGTTTGAATGAAGAAAAACTGGAGGAAGTAAAGTGTTTTAGATATCTGGGAGTGGATCTGGCAGCGGATGGAACCATGGAAGCGGAAGTGGATCATAGGGTGGGGGAGGGGGCGAAAATCCTGGGAGCCTTGAAGAATGTGTGGAAGTCGAGAACATTATCTCGGAAAGCAAAAATGGCTATGTTTGAAGGAATAGTGGTTCCAACAATGTTGTATGGTTGCGAGGAGTGGGCTATGGATAGAATGGTGCGCAGGAGGATAGATGTGCAGGAAATGAGATGTTTGAGGACAATGTGTGGTGTGAGGTGGTTTGATCGAGTAAGTAACGTAAGGGTAAGAGAGATGTGTGGAAATAAAAAGAGCGTGGTTGAGAGAGCAGAAGAGGGTGTTTTGAAACGGTTTGGGCACATGGAGAGAATGAGTGAGGAAAGATTGACCAAGAGGATATATGTGTCGGAGGTGGAGGGAACGAGGAGAAGTGGGAGACCTAATTGGAGGTGGAAAGATGGAATGAAAAATATTTTGTGTGATCGGGGCCTGAACATGCAGGAGGGTGAAAGGAGGGCAAGGAATAGAGTGAATTTGATCGATGTGGTATATCGGGGTTGACGTGCTGTCAGTGGATTCAATCAGGGCATGTGAAGCGTCTGGGGTAAACCATGGAAAGCTGTGTAGGTATGTATATTTGCGTGTGTGGACGTATGTATAAACATGTGCATGGGGGCGGGTTGGACCATTTCTTTCGTCTGTTTCCTTGCGCTACCTCGCAAACGCGGGAGACAACGACAAAGCAAAAAAAAAAAAAAATATATTATAGTTAACAGACATGCGCATATACATACATATACATACACAGACAAATACACATATACACCTGTACATATTCATATTTTCTGCCTTCATCCTGTCCCGTCGGCACCCCGTCACACACGAAATAGCATTCCCCCATCCCATGTGTACAAACCATTTCAACACACCCTCTTCTGCTCTCTCAACCACACTCTTTATTACTACACATCTCTCTTACCCTTTCAGTATTTACTCATTCAAACGATCTCACACCACATATTGTCCTCAAACATCTAATTTCCAACACATCCTCCCTCCTCCGCAAAACCCTATCTGTGGCCATTGCCTCACAGCCATATAACGTTGTTGGAACCACTATTCTTTCAAACATACTCATTTTTGCTCTCCGATATATATATATATATATATATATATATATATATATATATATATATATATATATATATATCTTTTTTTTTTTTTTTTTTTCTTGCTTTGTCGCTGTCTCCCGCGTTTGCGAGGTAGCGCAAGGAAACAGACGAAAGAAATGGCTCAACCTACCCTCATACACATGTATATACATACACGTCCACACACGCAAATATACATACCTACACAGCTTTCCATGGTTTACCCCAGACGCTTCACATGCCCTGATTCAATCCAATGACAGCACGTCAACCCCGGTATACCACATCGATCCAATTCACTCTATTCCTTGCCCTCCTTTCACCCTCCTGCATGTTCAGGCCCCGATCACACAAAATCTTTTTCACTCCATCTTTCCACCTCCAATTAGGTCTCCCACTTCTCCTCGTTCCCTCCACCTCCAACACATATATCCTCTTGGTCAATCTTTCCTCACTCATTCTCTCCATGTGCCCAAACCATTTCAAAACACCCTCTTCTGCTCTCTCAACCACGCTCTTTTTATTTCCACACATCTCTCTTACCCTTACGTTACTTACTCGATCAAACCACCTCACACCACACATTGTCCTCAAACATCTCATTTCCAGCACATCCACCCTCCTGCGCACAACTCTATCCATAGCCCACTCCTCGCAACCATACAACATTGTTGGAACCACTATTCCTTCAAACATACCCATTTTTGCTTTCCGAGATAATGTTCTCGACTTCCACACATTCTTCAAGGCTCCCAGGATTTTCGCCCCCTCCCCCACCCTATGATCCACTTCCGCTTCCATGGTTCCATCCGCTGCCAGATCAACTCCCAGATATCTAAAACACTTTACTTCCTCCAATTTTTCTCCATTCAAACTTACCTCCCAACTGACTTGACCCTCAACCCTACTGTACCTAATAACCTTGCTCTTATTCACATTTACTCTTAACTTTCTTCTTTCACACACTTTACCAAACTCAGTCACCAGCTTGTGCAGTTTCTCACATGAATCAGCCACCAGCGCTGTATCATCAGCGAACAATAACTGACTCACTTCCCAAGCTCTCTCATCCCCAACAGACTTCATACTTGCCCCTCTAACCAAAACTCTTGCATTCACCTCCCTAACAACCCCATCCATAAACAAATTAAACAACCATGGAGACATCACACACCTCTGCCGCAAACCTACATTCACTGAGAACCAATCACCTTCCTCTCTCTCTCTCTCTCTCTCTCTCTCTCTCTCTCTCTCTCTATATATATATATATATATATATATATATATATATATATATATATATATATATCTATATATCTATATATCTATATATCTATATATCTATATATCTATATATCTATATATCTATATATCTATTTATCTATTTATCTATTTATCTATCTATTTATCTATCTATTTATCTATCTATTTATCTATTTATTTATCTATTTATTTATCTATTTATTTATCTATTTATTTATCTATTTATTTATCTATTTATCTTTTTATCTATTTATCTTTTTATCTATTTATCTTTTTATCTATTTATCTTTTTATCTTTTTATCTATCTATCTATCTATATATATATATATATATATATATATATATATATATATATATATATATATATATATATATATTGGAAAGGATCACAATTTTGCGCGTGATCAAGATAATTCTATGAGTCCACGGGGAAAATGAAACACGATAAGTGCCCAAGTGCACTTTCGTGTAATAATCACATCATCAGGGGAGACACAAGAGAGAAATATAACAGTCAGTTGATATACATCGAAGAGACGAAGCTAGGACGCCATTTGGTAAACATGTGATTGTCCAAAACATAGCCATTGCTATTCATTCACGAATTATGCAACCCCAATCTATCTCTTCCCATGGCGTACTATAGACCCTGTACTTCTACTGTAACGAGTTATATTGATTGATTTTGTGGCGGTAATTCCGGGAAGTTTATTGTGCTGCCCATGCTCATCCTGTGAGCGGTAACGCAAAAGGATTACAGATGTCATAAAGGGTTTACTTAAGACAGACCTCAGTGGGTTGATGTAAGATGTTACAATTCATAACACCTGTTTCATCATAAACATTACATAATTTTATATGATAAGTTTTATCGACTAGATGCAAAAAAGTGGACACAAAATTATAGGTATCTTGTTATCAACAATGAAGTGTTCTAGTTTGTGTCCAAATCTTTGGGTACGCACTTTACAATGTACATGATTAACACCTCCAGACTGGCCAAAGTACCTATAGCCTAGGATTTACAACATCATGTAATCCGCTAATCTTATTACTTTCTCCATAAACATGTTTTCCTTCACACATTTCACTGTGTGGGAAAATGTTTCTACTTATGCTTATCTGAACTCGACTTCGCGCTGCAAAAAGGTCTGTTACTTCCCTTCTAATCTGAGGCTTCTAACTGACGACCCAACGTTGTTTTCAACATCACCTTTACTACGCGCAAGTCTGGCTTCAGCATCAGTTTTGTCATGCTCACGGAGGCCTATACATCTATAACCCGTGCGTTGTGAGCAAATACTTCCTTCATTACCTCCATAAGTAATCATACTCCTCTTAAATCTGTTCGTGTCTACCTAACAATCTTTTACAACCATCCGCAGGAGACTAAAACTCACGTCATCTCTGCATGGAAGGTCAGAGCGGCCGTGATCATCGACTCCCTCACCTCCGTGCCCCAGCAGTACCCAGTGTGTGGTAGAGGAGATCAAGCCCCCGACACACACGCAGACAAGGTGTTGCGGCGCCTTTGCCTAACATTAGCTTCGCCCACAAGCCTCCCGGCCGCTGACACCTATATATGGACAAAGAACAGACGAGCCAAACGTTCAACAGTCACGACCCACTGCGGACAGTCTGTACATGCGTACTGCGTATGCGCTCCTCTCCTTGATCAAACCAGTCTTTGTGCTTTTAAACGATGCACTTCTGAACTACAAAGATTTCTGAGGATATCATACTACTCATAAACATAAAGTGTGATGGATACGGCACAATACCGACTTCAAACGACGAACCATGATATTTCATAATGACCTGAAGTGAACGTGAGCCTCAACCTTCCACGATCATGAAGTTTCAGATGTAATTTATGTATAAATATGACATTTAAATTCTATGTATTGCACTGTAGCTGAAACATTCTGTTTACACAGTTGACATGAGTGGAGACGTTGCTCTCGTCAGATCAACACAGTATGGAGAGAAAAAAGTTAATGAGAACCAATGACATGAGTAAGTACACGTCACACTATACATGAAATGAGGACTTGCATGTGTAATTTGAGAGACTGTATGTACCTGATCCCCTCCACGTGTTTGGGAACAGATCTGCTGATCATATAGATATTCCACGTACCATGTTGTTTTTCCATCAAAGTAAAGAAGAGTTTCTAGAATCTAACACAGGACTCAGCCAGGGAAAAATGATCATCATCTACGATCATTTGCATCATGACTCATGAAGGGAAGAGCATCAAGAGATGACCAACACAGTGGCCACAACAACCTGGGAAGCTGTCACTACAATGGACAGAGTAACACGAAGGGTGATCAACACACTGTCACTCATGGACCCTCCCTCCCTCCCTCAGTCTCTCAGTCTCTCGAAGACCTGCTGACCGCCACTTGAAAACCCTAGCATGCCACTAAAGACCTCATCCTTGCCATCGAAGGACCTCTACATGCCATCCCAAGACACGACCGTGCATGGTATTCGGGAACTCTTGCATGTCATTCAAGAACTCAGACGTGCCATTAGAGGAGTCTAGTGTATTCGAAGACTCTAGTACACCATTCAGTATTCTAGTATGTTACCCAAGTACCTTGTTACCTAGTACACCACTGAAGGGCTCTGGCATGCCGTACATGAACCCTGGTACGGCCTGTCATACAAGCTAGAGTTTTACTTGAACTAATATTACAGATATATGACTCTGTTTCCTTCGCTCCTGGATACGTAACAACACAGAATCATATTCAGATGATTGCCCGTGAAAGTTGACCGTACAGTATGGGTCTGGGAACCAGTAAAAGTCAGCATTACCAACTTTATGAAAAAAAGTTAAGTATATTTTCGATGGAGGTACAGGGCGCCCTAAGGTTTTGATGAAAATGGAATATATATACACACGAGTAAACTTTAGCTTGTATTTCAACTATGTAAAGGACTTTAAGGGATGAAGAGATACATTGTAGAATGTAACAGTCTGAGAGTCAGCTAAGATCAGCATCCAAAATCTTGTTGTGACCTTAACATACGATCCTGTAATCCAGGTATGACCTGGAGGGTATCTGACCTTACTAAACATACTTCCTCATATGCATTGGTTGACATAGTGGACATAAGGCCGGCGGGAGAGGTCTATAAAATGAAAAGATCGAATGTATTTAGGACTACTGAAAGTGTAAAGGTAAGGTAAGCAACAGAATTAAAATGTTGTAAGGTCTATCAAATTTAAGAAATAATGCAGACAAAGCGACGATACAGACGTAGCGAATACTACTTACGTAGAGAATGTCACAAATATACAGAATAATGCAGTTGTAGGGAGTAATACAAATGAAGAAAATAATACAGGTGTAAAGGATAATGTATATGTAGAAAGTGATGCATTTGTCGAAAATGATACATACGGAGAGAATTATACGAAAAGGATGAGAATGAGTAGAGACGTGAATGACCGGTTGATACTGATGATAATAAGCATGATGCAAAGAATGATACTGATGTAGAGAATGATAAGATATAAGGTTGATGCAGATGTAGAAAATGGTAGAGATGTAGAGAATGATACTGACGCAAAGAGTGATAAGGACGTAGAGAATGATACATGTAGAGAAAGAGAGTATACGGCATGGTGCAGATACAGAGAATGGTGCAGATAATGATAATGATGTAGAAAATGATAAGGACGTAGAGAATGAAAAGAGAATGTTGGGTCCATTAGGCTGCTGAAGATGTGGAATGATACAGATATATAGAATGATAAGGGTGTACATAGTGGTACAGAGGTAGACACAGTGAATGACACGGTTGTAGACAATGATACGTGCGGAGAGGATGATACTGATGTAGAAAGTTGCTACAGTTGTACAGACTAACTATTCACATAACGAAAAGTTCAACCAGCTGCAGAGAACAGAGAATATGATCAGGACTTGAGTACACTAGGAAACAGCTGTGACCCACAGAGGTTATGCCTGTGGGTCACAGGCATAAGTTAGGCTTGTGCTGGGGGGGGTGAGGTTGGCTATGCCTGCGCTGACTGACATGAAGAGTGATCGCAAATAATCTTAAGTCTATCTTATTTTTTTTTTTTTCAAACCGCCTGAGCAAGACCGCACGACCCTTGAGCACGTTAGTATGAACCTTGAGCACGACAGTACGGTCCTTGGTTATGATGGTCAAAGGCTCGTGCTCAAGTGTCGTAGTGTCATGTTCAAGGGTCGCACCGTAATGCTCAAGGGTCGTTTACACTCATGTTCAAGGGTGGTAGTAGCTCGCTGACCATGGTCGTATGAGGACGTCTTTTGTTAACACCTGACAGTAAATCAGTTCGCGGTTTCTGCCGGTTAAGAGTGTAAGCAATTTAGAAGCGCACCACTTAATACAGATCTCAGCTTGGTCTATACCAAATCGCTGTTTGACAAATCTGTCTGATTCCTTTCATGAAACAATCATTATGTATGATGAAAGTAACACAGTTGATGTCATCTACTTAAGATTTTCAAAAAGCAATCCATCAAAAGTTACGAACAAAAGTTAAGTCCCATGGCACAGATGGGGTTGTACTCCGGTGGTTAGGAAATTGGCTGACTGGTAGTAAACAAAGAGTACTGATTGATGGTCAAGCTTCAGAATGGTTAGACGTAATAAGTGGTGTGCCACAGGGTTCAGAATTGGGACCGGTTCTCTTCCTCATATATAATCACGATACTAATAACGTACATCACTGTAAGATCGCTGAATATGCGAATACTACTTAGGTGAGAAATAATCTACAACAGAAACTGAACGTCAGCAGCACCAAACTAACAGACAAACTGGACTTGGCGAACAAGTGGCAAATGAATTTTGATAATAATATGTGCAAAGTTGTACATATCGGTAGTAAGAATGGAAAGGCAAACTACAACATGAATTCTGTAGAGCTACAAGAGGCCAATGAGGAAAAGGACTTGGTGTAATAATCTCTGGTGACCTGAAACCAAATAAGCAGTGTACAGAAGCAGTAAAAAGGCAGAAGAAAATTCTTGGATTGATATAATGACTTTCGAACTTAAGTCTCTGGAAATCATCCTCACCCTCTACAAAACACTGGTGAGTCTCCATCTTGAATAGTGCGTTCAGTATCAGTCACCTTACTCGAGGCGAGACATAAATAAAATTGAGAAAATACAGAGGCGAGATGCTAAGATGATTCTGGCCTGAGAATCAAATCTTATGAAAACCACCTAAACGAACTGAATCCATTAAGCGCAGAAAAGAGAAGGTCGAGAGGTGATCTAACATTGGTATTCAAAACCATGAAAGGATTTTATAATCTCGATCTAACGAGCTCTTAAGAATAGATTCGTTTGGTTTCACTCGCAGTAATGGATATAAACTCGTGGGCAAACGTTCTACCTCCAATAAGGCGACGTACTTTTTCTTAAACAGGATTGTTAACGTATGGAATGATTTACCAATCAGGGTAGATGAAAGCAACACCATAGATACGTTTAAGCATAGACTTGAAATACATTTCACTTCAAATCCATGAGCGACATTAGCTGTACCTCCATAGCTACATACATACTGGTCTTCTTTGTGTCTTTCTATTCCTACCACAACGTCCATACGTTTCTGTTCTCTTCCACTTTCACAAACAACATCGCTAGGACTCAATGGTCTGTTGCTTTTTGAATTTAGCTAGGTTCAGTTGCATCATCATGCTAAACGGTCGTACTGTCGTACTCAAGGGGGTAATACCTATAATTACGTAAGTCCCACTTAAGATTTTTCCTTTTCTTCGAACAAGTCACACAAACCTGACTTAAAGCAGTCTAAGGTTAAGTCAATACGGTCGAGAGAAGTTCCATATTTGGCACCGTAGTGGTTGTCTGGGCTTGTGGCGGGAGGTGGGAACGAAGACGTGGGATCGCATCCTGTACACCCAGACCTCCCCTACCCCTTACACCTGCTTACACCCCTAGAAGGCACTTCAACAGCCTACGACACCACCACTACCTATGCGCTACACCTCTGTGCGCAACATCTGCTTGCACCACCACCACCACCTGTGCAATAAACCTGCCCACACCACCAAGACCAAAGGCTGTGCGTTACACCAGTATACATCTCTAAAGAGGGAGTGGTGGGAAAGGAGGAACCTTCTGCTTTACTATCGTGTTTCCATTGTCGCGCCATGTGTACAGTACCACCTATAGCCGTCTATACCACCATCTGCCCACTATAACTTCACGCTTACGTGCCTGACCGCCAGACTAGGCTAAACCAACACCTGCTCCCCACAGTAACACCGCCTGTACCACACACACACACACACACAACACTAGGCCATGATCTACCGCCACATACAACATGACGTAACTACTGTACTTGTTCTCCTGGCTCCTGCTGAAGCTTGGGTGAAAAACATGGGTGAAAAGTTCCGTGTTAGAATATTTTGATGTTCCCACTGATAGCCATCTGAGGAGGAGGAGGAGGAGGAGGAGGAGGAGGAGGAGGAGGAGGAGGAGGACGACGAGGAGGACGACGACGACGACGACGACGACGACGACGACGAAGACGACGACGAAGAAGAAGAAGAAGAAGAAGAAGAAGAAGAAGAAGAGTGGAAGGAAGAAGAAAGGAGGAGTAGGAGAGGGAAAGGGGTGAGGAGGAGAAGTCCTGCGGTGACAGGTATATCTCACATCTGGCAAAATCCTGGCTGGAGGCTCATATGAGCGCGCCATGAGGCCTGTGACCCACCGTGTGGGACGGTCGGCCAAAATTAGCGTAAAATAACACAAGACGGCGAATGCAGCAGGTACTCTTGCTTCCCAGATGGTTGAGTCTCCTGTGTGCGAGATATACGCAAACCTAAACACTCGCAACTAGGGTCTGGGAATGTAGAGATGTCCAGAGTAACAAGGGGACGGTTTCCAAACTGGATCTTAATGTACTATGCCGCCCCCGTACGGCATCTGACCGCGGCACCAGACTGCGGCACTTCACCTTCAACTCGTCAACGCATCTCACCAACGAACAAGTGATACAGCGAACAAGTTTGTTATAAACCCATAACTTAGCAAAGCTAACGACCGGAAAACTAATCTTGGACGTGCGGTGCATACGAACACCCAGGTATAGAAAAGCAATTCGGATGAATTTAGGCCTAAAACCTGTATTGATGACCTACGACATGACTAAGTGTATCAGACTTGACGAAGATCGTGAGTCAAAGATCACTCACGACTTACTCAAGCAAGAAATCAGAATCTAAAGCTCAGGAAATATATACCTACATACCTACAGACAAACAGACATACAGAGAGACTCCCTGAACAAATGGCTCAGCTGTCTGCCCGGACCTGAGTTACGGCCCAGCGAAGGGAGTCATCTCATCAAGTTTGCTCAGAGTCCAACATGATTTAGCAGCGTTTGGGACGAGACGCCACGACGACTCCTCTTCAGGTGTGTGCGTGATTCCACTCCATCTTCATGTAAATGATTTCCTACCCTGAGGTTCTTCCCAGCAAAAATCCAGCCGTGTCCAGCAGGCAGCACTTACAGAGATGGGATCGTGTAATATCCTCAGACAACAGCTTGACGGCGTAACGAGTACATCTCCACCCTCTTCTTCGAACCGAAAAAAAAAAAAAAACTTGTCTCTCACACAGAACCTTGCAGCTCCACGGGAGGTAAATAAGACAGATCACACAAGACAAAGGTATCTAAGGAATGTTGATGTAAACATTCGCTACTCCGTTATCACATCCCTAACGAGGACTCCCTTATAAGTCCTCCGAGCGCCATCTCGCCCCCACGGCTCCCTAAGTACCTCACTTAACGAGATCGAGCCTATGACTGTCACATATAGCGACGCAGGGCCACTTGTTGTGAGGGGCGAAGCGGAATATCGGGTAGAGCAGGGGAAGGCAACGGGTCATATTGTTGCTAGTGGTGGTGGTGGCAGGGCTGAAACTGAAAACGGGTATATGTGGACAGGGAAAGTGTGGGAGAAGAAGAGAAAGTTAAGAGAAAGGTAGAGGGTAAGTGGTAGAATAATGAGTACATGAGACAGGTAGAGAAGGAATGAAGGCAGGTAGATGACGAGGGATGGGAAGGAGTGGCGGGAGAGAGAAGGAAAAAAGTGGTGAAAGGAAAAGGAAGGACGGGGTAGGATGAAAAGGGGAGAGAAAGGAGACAGTAGGAAAAGAAGACAAGGCAGGGAAAAAAGAATAAGAGGAAAAAGAAGAGGGTCAGGAAGGAGGAACGAGGAAGCGGAAGAAGGGATGAAGGATGGAGGAAGGTAGCCAGAAGTGGAAGGGACGTCAGGAGGTAAGTATGAGGTCGCGAGGCAGGTAGAAGGAGAGCACTAGGCAGAAGAAAAGTAGAAAACAAAAAAGAGACAAGCAAGGAGGACAATGACAAGGTAAAGCGGAAGGAGGGAAGGAGGAACTGGAGAGGCAGGAGAAACGAAGGAAGAAGAGGAGGCAGAGATGGAGGAGGAGAGACAAGATGGAAGAAGCGAGCAAGGGGGAAGAAGGAACAAGCAAAGAAGAATAGTCAGAGAAAGGAAGGAATACGGGAGGAGGAAGTGGAACAGTAGAGGCAGGAGAATATGAGAGAAGAGGTGGAGGAGGGAAAGAGTCTGAGAGGGAGGATGAAAAAGAGGAGGAGGAGGAGGATAGGGGAAGAATTGATAGAAGGTAAGGAGAGGGATGGTGATGAAGGACAGAGTTGTCATTATCTATACTGCACACTGCTCACCGGGTCGGGATCACAAGAAAGAGCACACACACACACAAAAAAAATCGTAAGTCACACACGGAAAACGGCAACAAATGATGTGGACGAAACCGTAAATAAAATACTATAACATTAATGGGGTAAAATATAGCATTAGATACGGAAACATACATACTACATGAGATGCTGACACTTTCCGAACACCAGAGATAATGAAGATATGGAGAAAGTCGGAGGTGGGGAGGGAAAAAAAAAATGGTGGTTAAGACGACAAGAGGCTCATGGAGACGAGTCGAGGTGCGGAGGAAGGGGACACAGCGGACCAGCCAGTCTTCAGCACAAGGAACCATCTCCTCCCACAACACCGCCTGGGCACTAGGACCCCTAACACACCTCCTCCCTTTTCTAACCTCCCCTCCACCACCATAACGTCCCCCTTCCCAACCATCATCTCCCTACACTCCTCCCAGTCTCCCCTCCACAGCCAACATCCCCCTACACTCCTCACCGACATCGCCACCTGAGCAACCATCATGAACACGGCTTCGACCACCATTTTTTTGCGGACGCCTCGGCTGTTTCTCCCGGGGTTCCTCACATTATGAGCGCGGCGTGGGGGCCTGTCACTACGTCCGCCATGGCTGTCACCAGGGCCGCTATCGCTGTTGCTGTCGGCTTTGTCACGCCCGCTACCCCGGCGGCTGGCCTCTCCACTGGCGCCCACTGACGCATTAACACTGATTAGTGAACCTGTTAGGCTCTCGCTGATGGAACATCTGCGGGGGGGTCTTCTCAGGCGTGAGTTCGTCAGGGAGTTCTGCTGCACCATCCTGTCCCTACCTATCTATGTTCAGGATGTCTCAAAAGTTTTGGACTCGCGGGGAGAATTTACCATTCGCCATTACCTCCACAAATGTTCAAACGGCATGACATGAGCAGTCATAACCGTAGCCATGAATCTGATGGACACATGGTATGCAAGTTCAAGTCATGGTTTTGAACATTTCTTGAAGTAAAGGTAAATAGCGAATTCTGCATTTGGGTCAAGTTTTGAGACACACTGCTGATCAGGAACTGGTAACTCACCATCCTATTTTCTGCTGTGTGGCTTTCCCCGTGTACTTCTACGTGTCAGTATGCATATATATGCATGCCTGTTTTGATGCATATATCAACTTTCTGCAAGCATGTGTACCTACTTAGGCACGTATTCGTGTACAAATATTTACCCATCAATCATTTTACAGAATTACCTGAGGCATTACTAGGGTTTAGTTAGTCTGTGTACAGCAAAACAGTCACCACAGGACACGCCATCACCCTAATTATCAAACTGGTTCATATAATCTTCGACGGTCCATCTTACTGCGCTACTCTTGGATCGTAAAACGAGTTACAAACAAGCATAGGTAACATAACAGGATAATGAAAAGAATTATTCAATAAAGGCTTCAGCTAAAACACCACAAGTTAAATATAATCAATCAAAAAAATAGATCAGTTCACCAGATTCATGGAATGGTTAAGGCCACTTACCTGTTCTTAAGAACTGATAATCCTTAGTTGACGTCATACTAATGTCTATGAAATATTTCAAACATTGTAAAGACAAACTAAGGACAGTCACTAACGTATTCCCTTGTATGCCTTTCTTATCATCCGAAGACACAACATAATTTGCAGCTTATCAAGCCTTGCAAGACGTAAATGAAGAAAATCAAGGAACAGTAAATGGCAATAGACGGTAACGAACGGCCTGAGGCTTTTGACTTCGAGGTCTGGGCATTATATGATAATCATTATATAAAAGTGCACTGATTAATTACATTTTATTCCGTATAAACCACTGACGAATTAATCAGATACTTGCTAATCAGAGCCAGGTAGATCTGAGGTAAACATAACTGAAATGTAATTAACGTGTGTCTGGGTAACTTCCAAATTAAACAGTTTGTACCTATTACGCTTTTACGCAAATAAAGACAAAGTGTTCTTATATAAAAGTTTCAATCTAGGAGAAACATACGAATAATATCAGGTGGAAAAGCTAGATATTAACCAAGCCAAGCAAAGACCTGAAGATGATCAAGTCCACAATGTCAGGTTGGTGTGAACCCCGTGTAAGTCACTCGCCAGATGTGATCACTGTTGCAACGTTTTAAGCTCTTAAAGCCCACAAGAATCAGACCAGACATCTACTGGAAGGCTCCCAAATGTTGCCAGTAAGGGAGTTTTGCTTAACCATCAACTCCCGCTGCGTAATTTTCGAAGCCAATTTCAGTGTTACATCCACTGGAATTGGGAGGGAGTCTGGGAAGGGAACAGGGACAATGGGATGCACGGCTGGAAAACCAAAATATTTAGCGATCAAGACTGTTGTTAAGTTGGACACTGAGGGTTGGTTAGTTCCAACTTTACCTGCACTTCGTGTGATGGTCTGTGCACTGAAGACAATGGTCTGCGGATATCATACCAGAGAGTCGCCCAATGAACTTATCAAGATATAACTGAGGTAAGAAGCCGATACTTTCAGATTATCACAATAGAGAACATAAAAGAAATCAGCTGCCGCGATTCTATTCGTAAAAGACGAGACAACCAAAGCTCAGATTCTGAAGGATCTTGAAGTTTTATTTAGGCACCGGTCTGGTGATGAAGAACAGGTTCTGATTCTTTGTCGAGATACCGGTCACATAGCTCCTGCAACAGATGAAAAAGACCTGTTCAATAAGGTCACCTCAGTGAGAGATACATCTAGTACTCGTGCTAGAGAGGGGAGGTGTCTAGTGTCAAAATCACCACTGTCAAGATGGTTTATCAAGCAATACTTGTTGCAAAGGTCTTGGACCTACTGATGTAGGAACCTTTACGCATCTTCAAATGACCAGGAAGAATGTGCTACAAACATACCAGAATTTATTGCTGACACGTACTACTGGCTTAAGCGACCTGCAATTTGATCATTCGGTTTGTAACATGTTCAAAGAGAAAACTTACAAGGAACTGTCCAAAGCCAAGAATGGTGAAATATAATCGTTAAGTACGATGCCAGAAAACAGAGTTGAGCTGATTTTTCAAAAATTTTCTAATGTTCATCTAAACTGTCTTTTATGTTAAGCTTCATGAGCCAGTGAACAAGAGGATTAGATGATCACTAAGGAAACCCAGTGTACATGAGGCCAAGAACCTTCAGTTGCTCAGCTTGGAAAACTCTCTCTCTATAGGGTACGATAACAGGTGAAATGTAGGAATTGCTTAACACAAAAATCAGGAAATTCTACCAAATCTTAACAAGACTCTGAAACGTACGAGCTGACTGCAGTCCAGAAACAACGCTGACTGATCCAGTGAAGGTGTCAAAACCTGTCTGGAGAAAGGTACTGGCAGTGACGTTATCACTTATCACTAGACGGTGTATCACACGGGAAACCTTCCACCAGGGACCCGTGGATGAAGCGATGATCATCATCATGAAGAGGTTCGACAACTTCAGAACGAAGCATTTGATTCAAAGGTTTGTGCGGAAAGTTGAGCTTTTCCAATTCTGGAAAATACAGGATTGACTCTCTCTCGTGGAAACAATAATGTAGAAGGGGCTGTCTCGCTCTGTGGCGAGAGTGTTAAGAGAGAAAAATTTATTCACGTTGAGGCATCGATCAGTCATCATCGAACAATCACAGGGAGAGAGAAAGTGAAAGCAAAAAGGGTGAAAACTGTTCATTTCTCCGGGATGTTCTTGCAGCACACCTGCAGTATGTTCTAAGACGGAAGGGAAAACGCAAGAGTGAGAATAACGAATCGGAAAACAGCACAGAAGAATGTAAAGGAATAGAGAAGGAGAACAGCAACAAGCCTTCCCTCTAGCTCACTGTTACCATCAATGACTACACACGCTGTGTGGACAACAAGAACGCCTTCCTCTGTGAGCTCCATCCTGTTGACTGTGGACGTCAACATGAGTAAACACAATGACTGGAGCTGGATTTGTCCATTCCATATTGGGTCTTGTTTCTTCAACCGATCCACTGAACATGTTTATTCCATATGTTGAATTGGGTCACTAACGTAAACTTAATACACGTCCATTCAACCTGCTTAATCCACGCCTCTGGGCTCTTATACATTCTGAGAACTAAATTATTTCAAACACGCGAATAGTTAGCCAACACTTAGATTGTGGCATGGGAGCCATTATTCGTGAATACATATTCATTCACACATTCAGCACACTAAATGTTTTTGATGTCTTTTGGAAGAAATACCATGGAGGCAGACTTTGATTTTAAAATTATCAAACACGTGGATGAATAGATGTCACATCTGTAATGCTAATCCACACTAGGATGACCATCGCAGTTTCCATAACATAGTTAATTCTAGATTTCTTAATCGTCTGTAATTACTTACGCAGATGACGAACTTGGACGTTGCTCAGTATGCTTGATTGAGAGCTTCGTGTTTTATATACTCTTATCTCTATCTTATTCTTGCTGTTTGAATAAAAGCAGCGATGTTAATGAAAGAATTATCCTTGAGAGTTAAAGAGAATTTCTACATTACTTGCGTAATAAACTGATGCGTTTACGATGTGATAACACCATCCAAAAGTGATGAGCTGTAAAGAAAAAGCTTAGAACTTAACTTGTTGGTAAGAATGGAAAGGCTTTTAAATACATTCAGCCAAACTGACACGGAAAACTATTACATAAGTTAAAACTTCACAAAGCCTTACATTCACGTTTGTTTTCATTCAGAACTGTTTCTATAGGAGACACAAGCAGTGTCATAACCACCACAGGAACCGGATGCAACGCGTCTCTCAACAACACTTCTTCACAGCTTACCGTTAGTGTATGACGTCTGAATTCGCCAATTATTGTCAGTGAGTCAACGTCAGTCCCTTTACCAACACACAACCGACTGCGTTTCTGTCCCAATACTTGAACATCTCACGACACTCACGTCAGCAAGCAGATGAACGCACCCTAGGATTACTGTGCCACCAATAGGCTGTATTTGATTTGATTTTTCTAAGAGGCGTAATTCCCGATTCATTACATGACGCTAGATATCCCTTTGCTAAAGGACAAACAAGAGAACGTTACTAACACCAGATGCTTAAGGCTCACACACAGATGACTCACTTAAGTGACATTCACGTTCTCTAACTGTTCAACAGAAAACACTTGTCATGTTGTCTGACATACCAGCCATATCGCCACGCGTGAGAACTTAAAAGTTTGGGGGAGGTGAAAGAGGAACTTTACGCAGATTAAACAATATATATATATATATATATATATATATATATATATATATATATATATATATATATATATATATATATATATATATCTATATATCTATATATATATATATATATATATATATATATATATATATATGAAGTCTGTTGTGGATGAGAGAGCTTGGGAAGTGAGTCAGTTGTTCGCTGATGATACAGCGCTCGTGGCTGATTCATGTGAGAAACTGCAGAAGCTGGTGACTGAGTTTGGTAAAGTGTGTGAAAGAAGAAAGTTAAGAGTAAATGTGAATAAGAGCAAGGTTATTAGGTACAGTAGGGTTGAGGGTCAAGACAATTGGGAGGTAAGTTTGAATGGAGAAAAACTGGAGGAAGTAAAGTGTTTTAGATATCTGGGAATGGATCTGGCAGCGGATGGAACCATGGAAGCGGAAGTGAATCATAGGTTGGGGGAGGGGGCGAAAATCCTGGGAGCCTTGAAGAATGTGTGGAAGTCGAGAACATTATCTCGGAAAGCAAAATGGCTATGTTTGAAGGAACAGTGGTTCCAACAATGTTGTATGGTTGCGAGGCGTGGGCTATGGATAGAGTTGTGCGCAGGAGGGTGGATGTGCTGGAAATGAGATGTTTGAGGACAATGTGTGAGGTGAGGTAGTTTGATCGAGTAAGTAATGTAAGGGTAAGAGAGATGTGTTGAAATAAAAAGAGCGTGGTTGAGAGAGCAGAAGAGGGTGTTTTGAAATGGTTTGGGCACATGGAGAGAATGAGTGAGGAAAGATTGACCAAGAGGATATATGTGTCGGAGGTGGAGGGAACGAGGAGAAGTGGGAGACCAAATTGGAGGTGGAAAGATGGAGTGAAAAAGATTTTGAGTGATCGGGGCCTGAACATGCAGGAGGGTGAAAGGCGGGCAAGGAATAGAGTGAATTGGATCGATATGGTATACCGGGGTTGACGTGCTGTCACTGGATTGAATCAGGGCATGTGAAGCGTCTGGGGTAAACCATGGAAAGCTGTGTGGGGCCTGGATGTGGAAAGGGAGCTGTGGTTTCGGGCATTATTGCATGACAGCTAGAGACTGAGTGTGAACGAATGAGGCCTTTGTTGTCTTTACCTAGCGCTACCCCGCACACATGAGGGGGGAGGGGGATGGTATTCCATGTGTGGCGAGGTGGCGATGGGAATGAATAAAGGCAGACAGTGTGAATTGTGTGCATGGGTATATATGTATGTGTCTGTGTGTGTATATATATGTGTACACTGAGATGTATAGGTATGTATATTTGCGTGTGTGGACGTGTGTATATACATGTGTATGGAGGTGGGTTGGGCCATTTCTTTCGTCTGTTTCCTTGCGCTACCTCGCAAACGCGGGAGACAGCGACAAAGCAAAATAAATAAATAAATAAATATGGGCTATGGATAGAGTTGTGCGCAGGAGGGTGGATATGCTGGAAATGAGATGTTTGAGGACAATATGTGGTGTGAGGTAGTTTGATCGAGTAAGTAATAATAGGGTAAGAGAGATGTGTGGTAATAAAAAGAGTGTGGTTGAGAGAGCAAGAGGGTGTTTTGAAATGGTTCGGCCACATGGAGAGAATGAGTGAGGAAAGATTGACCAAGAGGATATATGTGTCAGAGGTGGAGGGAACGAGGAGAAGTGGGAGACCAATTTGGAAGTGGAAAGATGGAGTGAAAAAGATTTTGAGTGATCGGGGCCTGAACATGCAGGGGGGTGAAAGGCGTGCAAGGAATAGAGTGAACTGGAACGATGTGGTATACCGGGGTCGACGTGCTGTCAATGGATTGAACCAGGGTGTGTGAAGCGTCTGGGGTAAACCATGGAAAGTTCTGTGGGGCTTGGTTGTGGAAAGGGAGCTGTGGTTTCAGTGCATTATTACATGACAGCTAGAGACTGAGTGTGAATGAATGTGGCCTTCTTTGTCTTTTCCTAGCGCTACCTCGCACACATGAGGGGGAGGGGGTTGTTTTTTTAATGTGTGGCAAGGTGGCGATAGGAATGAATAAAGGCAGACAGTGTGAATTATGTACATGTGTATATATGTATATGTCTGTGTATGTGTATATATGTATACGTTGAGATGAATAGGTACGTATATTTGCGTGTGTCGACGTGTATGTATATACATGTGTATGTGGGTGGGTTGGGCCATTCTTTCGTCTGTTTATTTGCGCAACCTCGCTAACGCGGGAGACAGCGAAAAAAAAAAAATTATATCCCTGGGGATAGGGGAGAAAGAATACTTCCTACGTATTCCCTGCGTGTCGTAGAAGGCGACTAAAAGGGGAGGGAGCGGGGGGCTGGAAATCCTCCCCTCTCAATTTTTTTTAATTTTCCAAAAGAAGGAACAGAGAAGGGGGCCAGGTGAGGATATTCCCTCAATGGCCCAGTCCTCTGTTCTTAACGCTACCTCGCTAACGCGGGAAATGGCGAATAGTTTGAAAAAAAAAAAAAAAAAAAATATATATATATATATATATATATATATATATATATATATATATATATTGATTGATTGAGAGGGTGAAGGCATGTGCAGAGCATCAGATTGGGGAAGAGCAGTGTGGTTTCAGAAGTGGCAGAGGATGTGTGGATCACGTGTTTGCTTTGAAGAATGTATGTAAGAAATACTTAAAAAAGCAAATGGATTTGTATGTAGCATTTATTGATCTGGAGAAGGCATATGATAGAGTTGACAGAGATGCTCTGTGGAAGGTATTAAGAATATATGGTGTGGGAGGCAAGTTGTTAGAAGCAGTGAAAAGTTTTTATCGAGGATGTAAGGCATGTGAACGGGTAGGAAGAGAGGAAAGTGATTGGTTCTCAGTGAATGTCGGTTCGCGGCAGGGGTGTATGATGTCTCTATGGTTGTTTAATTTGTTTATGGATGGGGTTGTTAGGGAGGTGAATGCAAGAGTTTTGGAGAGAGGGGCAAGTATGCAGTCTGTTGTGGATGAAAGAGCTTGGGAAGTGAGTCAGTTGTTGTTCGCTGATGATACAGTGCTGGTGGCTGATTCGGGTGAGAAACTGCAGAAACTGGTGACTGAGTTTGGTGAAGTGTGTGAATGAAGAAAGCCGAGAGTTAATGTAAATAAGAGCAAGGTTATTAGGTACAGTAGGGTTGAGGGACAAGTCAATTGGGAGGTACGTTTGAACAAAGAAAAACTGGAGGAAGTAAAGTGTTTTGGAAGTGAAGTGAAGATATCTGGAAGTGGATTTGGCAGCGGATGGAACCGTGGAAGCGGAAGTGAGTCATAGGTTGGGGGAGGGTGCGATAGTTCTGAGGCGTTGAGAAATGTGTGGAAGGCAAGAACGTTATCTCGGAAAGCAAAAATGGTATGCTATGAAGGAATAGTGGTTCCAACAATGTTATATGGTTGCGAGGCGTGGGTTATAGATAGAGTTGTGCGGAGGAGGGTGAGTGTGTTGGAAATGAGATGTTTGACGATAATATATGGTGTGAGGTGGTTTGATCGAGAAAATAATGAAAGGGTAAGAGAGATGTATGGTAATAAAAAGAGCGTTGTTGAAAGAGCAGAAGAGGGTGTATTGAAATGGTTTGGTCACATGGAGAGAATGAGTGAGGAAAGATCGACAAAGAGGATATATGTGTCAGAGGTGGAGGGAACGAGGAGAAGTGTGAGACCAAATTGGAGGTGGAAAGATGAGTGAAAAAGATTTTGAGTGATCGGGGCCTGAACATGCAGGAGGGTGAAAGGTTGGCAAGTAATAGAGTGAATTGGATCGATGTGGTATACCGGGGTCGACGTGCTGTCACTGGATTGAATCAGGGCATGTGAAGCGTCTGGCGTAAACCATGGAAAGTTCTGTGGGGCCTGGATGTGGAAAGGGAGCTGTGGTTTCGGGCATTATTACATGACAGCTAGAGACTGAGTGTGAACGAATGGGGCCTTTGTTGTCTTTTCCTAGCGCTACCTCGCACACATGAGGGGGAGGGGGTTGTTATTCCATGTGTAGCGAGGTGGCGATGGGAATAAATAAAGGCAGACAGTATGAATTATGTACATGTGTATATATGTATATGTCTGTGTGTGTATATATATGTGTACATTGAGATGTATAGGTATTTATATTTGCGTGTGTGGACGTGTATGTATATACATGTGTATGGGGGTGTGTTGGGCTATTTCTTTCGTCTGTTTCCTTGCGCTACCTCGCAAACGCGGAAGAGAGCGACAAAGGAAAATAATAATAATATAATTAATATATATATATATATATATATATATATATATATATATATATGTGAATAAGAGCAAGGTTATTAGGTACAGTAGGGTTGAGGGTCAAGTTAAATGGGAGGTGAGTTTGAATGGAGAAAAACTGGAGGAAGTAGAGTGTTTTAGATATCTGGGAGTGGATCTGGCAGCGGATGGAACCATGGAAGCGGAAGTGGATCATAGGATGGGGGAGGGGGCGAAAATTCTGGGAGCCTTGAAGAATGTGTGGAAGTCGAGAACATTATCTCGGAAAGCAAAAATGGGTATGTTTGAAGGAATAGTGGTTCCAACAATGTTGTATGGTTGCGAGGCGTGGGCTATGGATAGAGTGGTGCGCAGGAGGATGGATGTGCTGGAAATGAGATGTTTGAGGACAATGTGTGGTGTGAGGTGGTTTGATCGAGTAAGTAACGTAAGGGTAAGAGAGATGTGTGGAAATAAAAAGAGCGTGGTTGAGAGAGCAGAAGAGGGTGTTTTGAAATGGTTTGGGCACATGGAGAGAATGAGTTAGGAAAGATTGACCAAGAGGATATATGTGTCGGAGGTGGAGGGAACGAGGAGAAGAGGGAGACCAAATTGGAGGTGGAAAGATGGAGTGAAAAAGATTTTGTGTGATCGGGGCCTGAACATGCAGGAGGGTGAAAGGAGGGCAAGGAATAGAGTGAATTGGAGCGATGTGGTATACCGGGGTTGACGTGCTGTCAGTGGATTGAATCAGGGCATGTGAAGCGTCTGGGGTAAACCATGGAAAGCTGTATAGGTATGTATATTTGCGTGTGTGGACGTATGTATATACATGTGTATGGGGGTGGGTTGGGCCATTTCTTTCGTCTGTTTCCTTGCGCTACCTCGCAAACGCGGGAGACAGCGACAAAGAAAAAAAAAAAAAAAAAAAAAAAAATATATATATATATATATATATATATATATATATATATATATATATATATATATATATATATATATATATATATTCCTAAGAGTCCACGAGGAAAATGAAACACGATCGTGTTTCATTTTTCTTTGTGGACACAGGAATATACTTGACCACACGCAAAACTGTGATCCTTTCTAACACACAATTTTCTATGGCTCTGAATATGATCAAAATTTTGACGTTGATGGCCCTGTATAAAAGTAAGAGAAGACAACACTGCGGTACACCAGATAGTGGAGACGGCGTTTGCTGACCTTACGTCATGGCATACATAAACATGACGTAGTATCGACGTCCTCAGTCTTGTGGTGCTGAAACTTGCATAATTCATTTGGAATTGCTGCTGAATAGTATGACTGTTGAGAAATAAGGTGTAACTAATCAGGTGACCTGGTAATGTCCAACGAAATCAGAAACGCTATTTTGTGTGATCTGACGACACGATAGTAGAGTCTCGGTACAGTCAACGGTACGATGAAAGCAGCACCATGAATCTGCAAATCCTACTGTTGTTCAGTTCACCGACAACTGTCTGGTGACCAGGCTATGGTCAAGTATGGCCAAGCCACACCTGCACAGACATGACAGTTCAAACGACAGCACAGCATCCTCGTAGTCATGTCGTGAGGAGTTTTTGGCATGTCCGTCTCAAAGACAATTACAATGTGACAAAACCCATCGACTTATAACACGACCTGCGAAACAACCACAGACGTGGAGGTACTGGACAGTGAAGTGATCCAAGCGAAGACTAGCCACATACCTCGACCAGCAACCGTTCTTGGCGTTATCGACAGCGAGAAAACGTGAAGATGAGGTGTTTGTGGCGGGCCGCTTCCATGATGAGAGAGCACACCTCAGCGACACATCCATTAGAGGCAACCACAATCTCATCAGAGACAACCATTGTGACCGCGAAGAAATGGATACCAGGTTTGATTTTTTCCCCACGTATCCAGATGAGTCGGTGAATCAATGTCCCATGTGACACCAGACACAAATATCGCTCTTATAGCCGAGACGTTGAGCAATGGAGAAGATCACGGCAACAGAGTATCTAATTCTAAAGAATGATGTGATTTTTTTTCTTTATGTGAACACATTCCGGCGCATCATCAAAAGCGAGGAATCTAGTGGCTTCATAACATGTGTGGATGGTGAAATGATCCTGGTGCTACTATATATCCTAAAAGGCAATGATCAAGTGTCTCATTACTTATCTCTACACAAGAAGACGGAAAGTAAATGGACGTCATCGAGCCGAAAACATCAACGGCAATAGAAACTTTTGACTCCATCGTTTATAAGTTATCGGTCGTAAATCACTTGATACACTGAAGATGCTTCCGGCAGTCACTCGACGCTCTTACAGTGGGTCATCCATCCTGAGTCATTTGTTGGACACCGTCAGATGCCACAAGTGGCCAATAGTTACATATGAACGATCAATGCCCATCAATTCCACAACCCTCCATCTTCACAGGTCACGAATCCATTCAGCCGCTGAAACAACGCTGAAGCCGAGACCAGACGACTCCACAGGCCATGACTGGTGTGTGAAGGAGGACAGAACTCTACCTATGAAACGGTAGGACCCATAACCAGCGAACTCCATCAGGAAGGAACCACCTTCCTCCTGCGGGGTGTAGCAGGTGCTGGAGACGGTGAGTAAGTGTACATATAACACCCAGGCCAACAATGTATCATCATGAGATGAAAGGTTCTTAAGACGTTCCATCACTAATAATAACTCTTGTCGTCTGCGTCTTTACCGGTACATTTTCATCTCACTGTAATTGCACTGTGGTTATGGTTATTTTTATTTTCACTTTAAAACAGAAGAATACACATTCTCATGCTACGGTACAAGTAAAATGAGATAAATTTACGCCTTTTGAAGATTTCTCATCAACGTATCCAGTGAGTGGAGCAGGGGCGTCTGTCACACGTTTTCAAGTCGAAACACATCTTCCACCCATGTCAGAATTTCCGTAATGAGAAAAAGAAATCGAGTACAGATAGGCAAAATTTTCCTGTTTATCCCCTCCTTCATTAAAACCCTGGATACGCACCTGTTTCTTGTTTCTTGTAACTTCGTTTGGGTAAAGCACCACTACAGATATGACAGGACTAACCAGTCGACAACTTGTAACTCGGCTTCAGCTGAACTCAGGGTGTCCACGTCTAGAGGTATGGCCCTCACTGACAGGTCAGTGAGCCCACCAAGGACTGGTACTTTACTTTCTACTTCTGTTCTGGGCTTCAATGCCAGTCCAGACCCAGACTGGAATTGTTGCCATGTATAAATGAGAGGCATCTTCATCCCAAAAAATCTTCTGTTGGTATGGACGTCCAAAATATACATAATATACTGTTGTAGAGTTTGTGGCAAACGAAAAAGTTTTTATTCACTTAATGAACCCTCTCACTGAAGCTACAGACCGGAAAGATTGATGACTGTTCGTTGATGGTAGAAAATACGTTCCAGAATCAGTGAAGAGGAAATCCATATTTCTTACAACGTTCGTTCGTCCACAAAATAAGGCTGTCACTATACTGTAATACAGGCACCACACATACGTAGGTATGTACCTACCGGTGTAAAAATACTCCTTAACAGGACTGGGATGTTATCTTCAGTATCGTTGAAACCCTGGCAAGGATCTCATTCGAAACTACTAAATCACATGAGTGCACGACTTAATTCACTGTTAGTATCACAACCAAAATAAAAGTTTCCTGTGAAAGATACTGACGTAAGGGCAACTATTCCGTTTCAGTATCACATTACAAGCATTTCTCCTCACGAGTAAGAGGAACCCAACAGCTAATACTGAAATTCAGCTGCAGCTCACAGTTTGCTTGATCAAGTTACTAGAATTTCGTCATTACTCACCAATAACAGCGTATTCGAAGCAAATACTGAGTAAGTTTAAGGAAGATGTATCTATGTCTACTATCGGGAGCGAGAGACATGAAGATGAAGGTGACCCTGAGGAAAATTATTATCGGTCATTGTTTGGTAATGTCAAAGGAAACCTTGTTCATCCGGATTAAAAGAAAAAAAAGACATCTATCAACAAGAATAAGACTGACCGTCATGTTCAAAATGAATGTTCAGTAAATTTAGGCCTTCATCCATATGTTCTTATGGGCACTTACAGAAAGTGAATAAATTCCTGCAAAATGCAAGTTACAGCTTCGTGGTGATGAAGCTTCGTGTCGATGCAGCTGTGGCGATGAAGCTGCTGTTATGCAGCTTCGTGGCGATGCAGCTGATGATTCCTAGCCTTCTAACACACCAGGTGAGCTGCGCCGTACATCACCCGCTGATCTAGCCACATCTAATTTACTGCATTACTATCAGGGGCGATGCCCGCGAGACCTCACCACATCCTCTTGTTATGACCCACAAGCAAATAATTAGACTAATCACAGGTGCCTATTTTCTCAGCCCATCTTTAAACACAGGAATCTGCTCACACTGAATCAAAGATATATATAAATAATTCTATTCTCTTCTTAATATTCAAGGGAAGGAACCGCTTGCTGATCTACCAGAACTAAACCATCCAAAGAGCAGGTTACATAGTTATGCTACACAAGTCCCAGGAACACCTCGTGTACCAAGCAGGGAGACACACACTCTCTCTCTCTCTCTCTCTCTCTCTCTCTCTCTCTCTCTCTCTCTCTCTCTCTCTCTCTCTCAGTCGTAGTAACCCACCATACACCAGGCTTCCATCCCCTCGTACCCACCAATCTCGGAAATCCCAGGTCGATCTTGAACTTCAAATCTATGTTAGAAATATATCCTTCACCCTGACGTCTACACTACCCTGCACTAGAATGGGGACACCATGTTTCACACTGAACTATCATGCATGCCCACCAGGACAACACCAATGGCCAACTCAACCCGTCCTAATTAGTCTTGGCCAATCAGGTTCACAATCCACAACTTTCCATAAAGTTTGGCAATCGCACAAGCTTTGGCTATTGCTGTTAACCTAACACTTTGAGGATCTTATAAAAAAAAGCAAATCATAATAATGTGATGATAATATCTGTCTTGTCTACAAGCTACACAATCACACGTAAATCATAGCGACTTTACCCAAGGTCACGCAAGGTACGTGTGATCCCAACGGAGTCTGTGAGAGCCAAGGCTCAAAGACCCATGCATAGCATTCACTATAACTGTGTATCCCACACTGCTTTGTTGTATAGTTTCTGGAAGGTCAGGAAAATAATACCACGAAAATTACCCTCATTGCTAATCTCTGGCATCTTCTAATGTACATGATAAATGGTTGATGACATACGTAGTTTGAATATATGAAAAGAAAATTCATCAAATATTTCAGTATCGGTATACTAACACCCAATCTCTTCACCTCTTACTGGGATAAAATGATACACTGTACACACAAATAACCTTGCTGATCCTTCACCAATCCACTGGTAAAGGATCACCTCATTAATATTCATCCCGCTTGAATACCATTAATATTGCTGACTACTTCTATCGAATAGATCTAAAATAATTCTTATATTCAGCGCATGTTAATGTTACACTAATAACAAGGAGGATTCTCCTCAGAGTAGCACTTACTGCAATATATATTGAGCCACATACAAAGCAAACAGTAAGATTAGCAACGGCCTCAGTCTGTTCTCCTCTGTAACGAATGGAAGATGAAGAACCTGGCAGCGGTGGCGATGGCTGCGTCTAGGTGGTCATCAGCATGCCAGACGTACGATTAGCATAACTTTACGACTCCTCGCACTTTCACATTTATCCACTGCACCATCTCTTTCTATATGTTTCAGTTTGATTTCACAGCTTCTAGTGTTACTCACCAATATCCAGTAAGATATTAAGTTGGAGCTAAGTGTATGTATTGAGAAATAGGGTTGGAAATACAGGGATGACAGTTTACGGAGTTAGGATGTCCATCACTAAGTTTGCTTGCATCCTAAGGACGGCAATTTTCCAGGGAGGAGAGCTGGACTTGACTGATCCACGTTGCCAACAGGACAGTGGTTGCCTCCTGAACAGCAGTACCTGCTAGACAGTGATGACGTCTGTTGGACGACGTTCTAGCTCGTACGCACTGGTGCTTCCTATAATCATGTCACATGGGCCATATACATAATGAGAGCGTATAGGATCATAGAATCATCCTCAACACCTTCTAAAGGTTTTTCGGTTGGTGGCTGTAGCCTGACGCTGACGGCCTTGATGACCCTGGCAGATGATAGACCTTAAGCTCAACCAACCGTCCTGAATGACGGTGGATGGTGGTGCCTCCTGGATACACATGTCTCTTCATTAGTTGTCACGCCCTGGTAAGTGGTGACGTCTCCTTGATAGTGACAGCCTGCAAATGGGTGGTACGTCTTTAGTTGAAGCATTCCCATGGCCGGCGGTGATGCCTGGACGGTGGTGCTAGTCTTCTGGATGCTTGTCACCTCCTAGATGATAATCCGCCTTATGGTTGTAGCTTTTGGATTGTGGTAATATTCTGGACGATGATTTTCCCAGTTGGTAAAGGTACTTCCCAGACAATGGAGTTACCTTCCCGACGGTGTTGGTATCTACCTACAACACGGTAGGGGTAACACGAACAGATAATGATGGTAAACCTTAAACGGTGGAGGATTCCAGGCAGTGGTAACATCTCCCAGACGATAACGTCATCTTCCAGACGGTGATAGCCCCCCTGGAACGGTGATGGCGCCTCATGAAGAGCGGTGATTCTTCTGGGTAACTCGAGCACTCTTCGGGCCGAGTTTACCTCTTTAAACCGTGCTTTAACTTCCAAGGGTCTTCTTAGTCGATAACTCACTCAGTCACTTATCAGCGTCAAAAATGTTATGTGGAGGAGTTAGGCTAAGCAAGGACTCGTCTCAACTTATTTTCATAGTGAACCACTAGTCAAAGTACTCCTGAAAAAGAGATAAGATATTGAACCCCTTTAGATGCGTCTGTTACTAGAGTCTAAGTCCATTTCATTTACTTCCTAGTTATTCATCCTACATATTTGACCTCTTGCCCTCGAATCCTCTTACGTAAGATCATTTGATTTTACCCTAAGGTTTCTCAGTTTCTCCTCCATTTCTAACATCGCTTCTCCTCTGTCGCGTCACTATTCGTTTAATGTAAAAAGCTAACGAAACTTGCGGACAGAGGCGTCAATATTTTCTAAAAACTGACCAACAGTGAGACATTCCTCTTGTAATGAGGCATTTAAGTCTACGCATTCATTACGAATAGATTCAAGGGGAAATTCCCAAGTACAGGGAGACAAGAAATTATCATGATTCTGGAGGATTTATAATGCATATGATGAGGACGAGACCAAGAACTGAGGTATCGTCTTACCCCCAACGCCTACATGAAAGATGCAGGAGTGGGGATAGAGGAGAGAGTTGTGACCCCGCTGTTAACATGCCCTTTGTGCTGATCTATCAGCCCACAAAATTTGATACTGACCCAGTGACTTAAGAGTAGACAGATAACAGACAGCTTTTTATGCTTTCTTTCACCAGATAACAAACTACAGAATCTGTATCCAAATTTCAGACCATTAATGACAGACTTTCCCCCAGTCCTCCCAAGATCTTTCCCAAATACTCCCTGGGTCTTTCTAGATCTTCCTAGGTCGTCTTCGAGTCTTGCCAGGGCCTCCTCAGATCTTCCATGGTCCCCCAAATATTTCTCAGGTCTTCTCCAGATCCTAATTCCTTCGCAAGTCTTTCCAGATCTTCCCAAGTTTTCTCTAGGTCTTTCCCAGGTCCTCGCAGGCCCATCCTAGATCTTCCCCGGGTCTTCAACAGGTCGCACTGGTCTTCCGCAAGTCCTTCCCAGGTCCTCCCTAGACCTTCCTCAAGTCTCCCCAGATGATCCTAAGTCTTCCCCAAATCCTCCTTAGATCTTCCCCAGGTACCCTCAGGTGACGTTCCCCAGATCCTCCCCAGGCTTTCTTCGCTTCCCTTCAGGTCTTGGCTAGGACTCCCTCGGCTCCTACCTAAGTCATCCCGAGGTCATCATCAAAAGCAACAACTACACTAAGAAAATCGTCGACCTACACAAAAGACATCACAGAATCCTAAACATCTGCCATCCCAAACACCTGGCAACGACGACACCGATCGCCACACACATGGCAACGCTACACACCCGGTCAGATCACGTCTTCTTGAAAATGGCAAGCTGCGTCGCAGGAAAACAAGTAAATAAAGTCGCAGTAAAAACAATATTTCATTACGTCAGGACAGACTTATTGTGTGGTTTGAACCAAATATGTATAGCACCTGGAGGAAGAAATCGGGAAAAAAGAAATAGAAGGGAGGTGGGGGAAAAAAGGAATAGATGGGAAAGGTGAAAAGAGCAAACTTTAATCTTAAAGACCAATTTCCCCTGGAACACTGCGACCTCTACGGCTGGATCTGGAACTTAACGCCAGTATGAGATGACTGAATAATCCAAATGGAATGGTCTCTAAACCGCTGGAGGAAGATGACTTAATAATATGAGGCCAAAAAACTCACCCACTTAGTACAATTACTTTACCACTTGAATACCAAATAGTCAGGGGGGTAAGATAATGATTGCGCAGACCCTGTCTTAAATACACACCAGCTAGTGTCATCTTACGTTAAGGAGTCCACACACACACACACACACACACACACACAAAGGAGAAACTATCTATCTGACGAGCGACATGCGCAGTGTGTAGACTAAATAACTATTCATGTCCAGTTATAACACAGGTACAGAACTGACTCGTATAGAAGAGAGGAATTATCAGGAAACTATAACTTACGAACACAACACACACATGACTATTGAAAAAACGAAGATGTTCATGATTAAAGATACACACACACACACACACACACACACACACACACACACACACACACACACACACAGTTACTTGTAATACTCTTAAAAAAGCAATGGATGTATAATACATCTCTAAGGTACTCCATGTATCTACTCTCCTTCAATACGTGAATCAGACGTCATGGAGAGTACGTAGACTCCCCCCAAGAAATCTAGAGTTTATGCGGCTGCCTTGCAACGCATGGATATTCTGTAAAATTTTGTTGTGTATTCCATTAAACATCTTGTAATGTTAGATCATTCTGATATTCTTTTAAAGACTTTTAATCAATTTCTAAGTAAAATCTAACTTGTGGTTTTGTGGTAAGTCATCAATTTTGAACTGTAAGTGTACTTTATACTTTACTTTATGATTTTAGTTTAGATAAGTAATGGAAAACTATCAGTCATCTTGTATTTGCCATATTATATTCCTAATTTTACTTTAAAAAGATTATTCGAGAAGACTCCTGAAGATGGGCAGAGAGGTCCGAGACGTAGAGAGTTGGCTAGCAAGAATGAAGACAACAAAGGCCACATTCGTTCACACTCAGTCTCTAGCTGTCATCCGCAGTCTCTAGCTGTCATGCGTAATGCACCGAAACCACAGCTCCCTTTACGCATCTAGGCCCCACAAAACTTTCCATGGATTACCCCAGACGCTTCACAAGCCCTGGTTCAATATACGTGTATATATATATATATATATATATATATATATATATATATATATATATATATATATATATATATATATATATATATAATCACTTATCATACTTGATGGCCGTTTCCCTTATCAGCGAGGTAGTGCCAGGATACAGACGAAGAATGACCCATCCACTCATATACACACATATATGCATACATATACATACACAGCCATATACATATATACACGTATAATTCAATCTCGCTTGCTTTCATCCCTTCCCGGTGCCACCCCGCCCCACAGGAAATAGCATCGCTACCCCACCGCTTGAGCGAGGTAGCACCAGGAAAACAGACAACAAAGGCCACATTCGTTCACACACAGTCTCTAGCTGTCATGCGTAATGTACCGAACCACAGTTCCCTTTCCACATCCAGGCCCCACAGAACTTTCTGCGGTTTACCCCACACGTTTCACATGCCCTGGTTCAGTCCACTGGCAGCAAGTCGAACCCGGTATACCAAATCGTTCCAATACACTCTATTCCCTGCACGCCTCTCACCCTCCTGCATTTTCAGGACCCGATAGCTCAAAATCTTTTTCACTCCATCCTTCTATCTCCAATTCGGTCTCCCACTTCTCCTTGTTCCCTCCACATCTGACACATATCCTCTTTGCCAACCTTTCCTCACTCATTCTCTCCATATGTCCAAACCATTTCAACACATCCTCTTCTGCTCTGTCAACCAAACTCTTTTGCTACCACACATCTCTCTTATTCTTTCATTACTCACTCTATCAAACCACCTTACACCACATATCGTCCTCAAACATTTCATTTCCAACACAACCAGCCTCCTTCGTACAACCCTATCTATAGCCCATGCCTGGCAAACATAATTTTGTTGAACTAATATTCCTTCAGACATACCCATTTTCGCTCTCCGAGATAACGTTCTCTCTTTCCATACATTCTTCATCGCTCCCAGAACCTTTGCCCAATCCCTAACCCTATAGTTCCATTCGCTGCCAAGTCCACTCCCAGATATCAAAAACACTTCACTTCCTCCAGTTTTTCTCCAGTGAAACTCACATCCCAACTAACTCGTCCCTGAACCCTGCTGAACATGATAACCTTTCTCTTATTCACATTTACTCTCGACTTTCTCCTTTCACACACTTTTCCAACCTCAGTCACTAACACCTGCAATTTCTCACTCGAATCAGCCAACAGCGATGTATCATCAGCGAACAACAAATGACTCACTTTTCAGACCCATTCATCCCTAGCAGACTGCATTACTCGCCCCTTTCCAAAAAAACCTCTTGCATAAACCAATCACTCTCCTCTCCTCCTACTCGTCAAACATGACTTACACCCTTAATAAAAACCTATTGCTCACAGCTTACCTCCCACACAGTATACTATTAAGATCTTCCACAAATCTTCTCTATCAACCTTGTCATGTGCCTTCTGATCTATAAATGCCTCACAAAAATCCATTTGTTTCTCTAAGTATTTCGCAAACACATTCTTCAAAGCAAACATCTGATCCACACATCCTCTACCACTTCTGAAACCACCCTGCTCCTCCGCCAGCTGATGCTCTGTGCATGCCCTCACCCTCTCAATCAATACCCTCCCATACAATTTGCCAGAAATACTCAACAAACTTATGCCTCTGTAGTTTGAACACTCACCTCTATCCCCTTTGCCTTTGTACAATCGCATTATGCATGCATTCCGCCAATCCTCAGGCACTTCCCAATGATCCATACATACAATGAATATCCTAGCCAACCAATCAGCAACAAAGTCAACCCCTTTCTTAATAAACGTAGCTGCAATACCATCCAAACCCACCGCCTTGCCAGATTTCATCTTCCGCAAGGCTTTCACCACCTCTTCTCTCTTCACCAAACCACTCTCCTCAACACTCACTTCGCACACTACCCTGATCATTTAGCAGGAAAAAAAGCTGCGGCAAAGTGTGTATTAGAGAAGTTTGGAAGCCGATATAGTCTCCATCTGTCGCCTGAGACTCACATAGGGAACATTATAAAGGAAGGGAGACAAATCTTCTATTGGCAAATACAAGAACAGCATCTAAGTAAATGCATAATGAAATTTTAAGCAGGCTCTGCACATCTTAAACTAAGCGAAAAGTAAGCTATGCTTCATAAGTTTGGCTAGTGCTGAAATGCAAGCACAAAGATTGACAGAGAAGGTCCAGACAGTAACGAAAACGGTCCCGGAGTTAAAAGGGCTCAACTACAGGGAAATACTGAAAAGCATTAAAAATCCCAAAGATAGAAGAGAGAAGAGTAAGGAGTGACCTAATCAGAATCTTCTTCAAATAACTTAATGTACAGGATTGTGAAAATTTTTTCGAAAGAGGCATAGATACAACAGCCTCGGGTCATAACGTGAAATTAAAGAAGAAATTTATTAGGGAGGACATGAAGGAGTACTTTTACAGTATGAGAGTAGTCGATGAATGACATAAACTAAATGAGAATACAGTATTTGCTAACAGTATACAGAGGATCAAAAAGTTGTATGACAGTAGGTACCCCACAAGTGTCAAGCTCCCTCCCCAAACAATACAAATAACCCCCCCCCCCCCCACACACACACACAAAAACACACACACACATTAGCCACCGTGGTTTAAAGTTAAGCGTAGGAACTCATGAATCTCACGAGTATGTGTTCGAGTACCAGGCAGGAGAGCTGGCTCACAGCCAACTCAGCTGTTCTTCCTTCCTTTTGTGGTTGGTCTATAATTGGGTACGTTGCGTAAGCTAGGGTTCTAAATATATATATTGTAAAGGACTCTCCCCTTTACACAGTTATTAATCACCTCTACCACTGAACACTGACGTATATGTCAACAGCCTTCAAAATGAACTGAGGGTCGCCTGACCGAGTAGCGCCACCACGAACGAACACAGGCTGATGTGTCACAAAACTGAATCTAGTATACACCGTCAGGACAAGGACGGAGGCATAAATCCCCCCACAAGTTCCTCTCTGTTACTTAAACCCGAGTCGCTTGTGCTGTGGGCCAGTCGTCCTTGTCTCCCTGACCTTTACGTGGAATCACACACACACACACACACACACACACACAAAGTACAACCGCACAAATTACCAGGGCCAAACACACCGCCCAGGACCCACAATCGCCAACACCAGCGCCAAAGGAAGGACATCATTAAGCGGGTAATTTTCCTCGTGTACCGCTTTTCCTTAATGCTAATTACGTTAAGCGATACGGCGACGAGTCACGCGAGGCAAAATCTGTTCAGCAGGTCCTGTTGTCAGGCGAGGGGTTTTAAGACAACTTTTTTCATATTTCCTTTTTAATTCTTTTCATCTTTTCTTTTTGGCTGGAGAGGATAATGTTGCTTTAAAGCAAATGGCTTGATTAGTATTCACAGTGAAGGGCTGAAGACACGGTGATGTGCCGGTAAGCCCACGGTGTGTGGGGTACTTGAGAACTTGGTATTACTGGCTGCACCGACCACTCTCCAGGTGCCAGGTAAATGTACGAAGCCTGACCTCTAACGTGTGTGTGTGTGTGTGTGTGTGTGTGTGTGTGTGTGTAGCTAGTGGTCCGTGTGGATACTGAGTTTGAGATAGTGTGTTTTAAATTTACTGCTTGTTTTGTGAGCCTTACTGTGTGCCCGATGTGTTCAAGAAGGTCCTCTACACTTGTCAGGAGAAACAAAAGCAATGTGCACACACACACACAGACACACACATACATATATATATATATATATATATATATATATATATATATATATATATATATATATATATATATATATATATATATATAAATATAAATATAAATATATATATATATATATATATATATATATATATATATATATATATATATATATATATATATTTTTTTTTTTTTCATACTATTCGCCATTTCCCGCGTCAGCGAGTTAGCGTTAAGAACAAAGGACTGGGCCTTTGAGGGAATATCCTCACCTGGCCCCCTTCTCTGTTCCTTCTTTTGGAAAATTAAAAAAAAAAGAAAAAAAAGAGAGGGGAGGATTTCCAGCCATCCGCTCCCTCCCCTTTTAGTCGCCTTCTACGACACGCAGGGAATACGTGGGAAGTATTCTTTCTCCCCTATCCCCAGGGATAATATATATATATATATATATATATATATATATATATATATATATATATATATATATATATATATATATATATATATATCGGTTTAAGCCACTTTGAGAGAGTCAAATGTAAACAGCCTTTCACTTATACACACACATCCTCAACCCGTGCTCAATGTCGTAAAGTGAGCGAAGGCTTCAGCGCTGATATAAACGCCTCTTCAATTTCCACTTTACACACTCATTTGATCCGTCACGCAAGATTAACCTCTCCATTCACACAAACCCCCTCACACACACACACACACACACACACACACACACACACACACACACATGACCTCCAATGCACATGGCGAAAGACCACTTCTCTCTGTGGCCCACTCACTCAACACACCTCCAGCCCATAACAGTTCACTCAGTGAATCCCCAGATCCCTCCTCCTATAATGCCTTACAGTCATACCATCATTACGTCCTCCACACCAGCTTATCATCTGCTATAAGTAATGCGTCGTAATGCTACTTTTATAAGGCTTCCACCCACTCTTCTACCTTACACGACTTCTTTACACTAAATGTTCTTTTCACATCTTCATCCATCATGCACTCGGAATGACCGTATTCACCCTATATGGGACGGGTGGGGAAGACATGCCCTTATTCTGAGTGCATTTTTGCTGTTTGAAGGATTACTATTATTATATATATATATATATATGTACTTGGACAATCACATGTTTACCAAATGGCGTCCTAGCTTCGTCTCTTCGATGTATATCAACTGGCTGTTATATTTCTCTCTTGTGTCTCCCCTAATGATGTGATTATTACACGAAAGTGCACTTGGGAACTTTTCGTGTTTCATATTCCCCGTGGACTCATAGGAATATATATATATATATATATATATATATATATATATATATATATATATATATATATATATATATATATATATATATATATATATATATTTTTGCTTTGTCGCTGTCTCCCGCGTTTGCGAGGCAGCGCAAGGAAACAGACGAAAGAAATGGCCCAACCCACCCCCATACACATGTATATACATACGTCCACACACGCAAATATACATACCTGCACAGCTTTCCATGGTTTACCCCAGACGCTTCACATGCCCTGATTCAATCCACTGACAGCACGTCAACCCCGGTATACCACATCGATCCAATTCACTCTATTCCTTGCCCTCCTTTCACCCTCCTGCATGTTCAGGCCCCGATCACACAAAATCTTTTTCACTCCATCTTTCCACCTCAAATTTGGTCTCCCTCTTCTCCTCGTTCCCTCCACCTCCGACACATATATCCTCTTGCTCAATCTTTCCTCACTCATTCTCTCCATGTGCCCAAACCATTTCAAAACACCCTCTTCTGCTCTCTCAACCACGCTCTTTTTATTTCCACACATCTCTCTTACCCTTACGTTACTTACTCGATCAAACCACCTCACACCACACATTGTCCTCAAACATCTCATTTCCAGCACATCCATCCTCCTGCGCACAACTCTATCCATAGCCCACGCCTCGCAACCATACAACATTGTTGGAACCTCTATTCCTTCAAACATACCCATTTTTGCTTTCCGAGATAATGTTCTCGACTTCCACACATTCTTCAAGGCTCCCAGGATTTTCGCCCCCTCCCCCACCCTATGATCCACTTCCGCTTCCATGGTTCCATCCGCTGCCAGATCCACTCCCAGATATCTAAAACACTTTACTTCCTCCAGTTTTTCTCCATTCAAACTTACCTCCCAATTGACTTGACCCTCAACCCTACTGTACCTAATTACCTTGCTCTTATTCACATTTACTCTTAACTTTCTTCTTTCACACGCTTTACCAAACTCAGTCACCAGCTTCTGCAGTTTCTCACATGAATCAGCCACCAGCGCTGTATCATCAGCGAACAACAACTGACTCACTTCCCAAGCTCTCTCATCCCCAACAGACTTCATACTTGCCCCTCTTTCCAAAACTCTTGCATTCACCTCCCTAACATTCCCATCCATAAACAAATTAAACAACCATGGAGACATCACACACTCCTGCCGCAAACCTATATTCACTGAGAACCAATCCCTTTCCTCTCTTCCTACACGTACACATGCCTTACATCCTCGATAAAAACTTTTCACTGCTTCTAACAACTTGCCTCCCACACAATATATTCTTATTACCTTCCACAGAGCATCTCTATCAACTCTATCATATGCCTTCTCCAGATCCATAAATGCTACGTACAAATCCATTTGCTTTTCTAAGTATTTCTCACATACAGGCAAGTTGTTAGAAGCGGTGAAAAGTTTTTATCGAGGATGTAAGGCATGTGTACATGTAGGAAGAGAGGAAATTGATTGCTTCTCAGTGAATGTCGGTTTGCGGCAGGGGTGTGTGATGTCTCCATGGTTGTTTAATTTGTTTATGGGTGGGGTTGTTAGGGAGGTGAATGCAAGAGTTTTGGAGAGAGGGGCAAGTATGCAGTCTGTTGTGGATGAGAGAGCTTGGGAAGTGAGTCAGTTGTTGTTCGCTGATGATACAGCGCTGGTGGCTGATTGAGGTGAGAAACTGCAGAAGCTGGTGACTGTGTTTGGTAAAGTGTGTGAAAGAAGAAAGCTGAGAGTAAATGTGAATAAGAGCAATGGTTATTAGGTACAGTAGGGTTGAGGGACAAGTCGATTGGGAGGTAAGTTCGGAGAAAAACTGGAGGAAGTGTAATGTTTTAGATGTCTGGGAGTGGATTTGGCAGCGGATGGAACCATGGAAGCGGAAGTGAATCATAGGGTGGGGGAGGGGACGAAAGTTTAGGGAGCGTTGAAGAACGTGATCTTGGAAAGCAAAAATGGATATGTTTGAAGGAATAGTGGTTCCAACAATGTTATATGTTTGCGAGGCGTGGGCTATAGCTAGAGGTGTGCGGAGGAGGGTGGATGTGCTGGAAATGAGATGTTTGAGGACAATATGCGGTGTGAGATGGTTTGATCGAGTAAGTAATGAAAGGGTAAGAGAGATGTGTGGTAATGAAAAGAGTGTGGTTGTGAAAGCAGAAGAGGGGGCTTTGAAATGGTTTGATCACATGAAAAGAATGAGTGAGGAAAGATTGACCAAGAGGATATATGTGTCAGAGGTGGAAGGAACGAGGAGAAGTGGGAGACCAAATTGGAGGTGGAAAGCTGGAGTGAAAAATATTTTGAGTGATCGGGGCCTGAACATGCAGGAGAGTGAAAGGCGTGCAATTGAACCAGAGCATGTGATGTGTCTGGAGTAAACCATGGAAAGTTTTGTGGGGCCTGGATGTGGAAAGGGAGCTGTTGTTTCGGTGCATTATACATAACAGCTAGAGACTGAGTGTGAACGAATGTGGCTTTTATTGTCTTTTCCTAGCGCTACCTCGCGCATATGGGGGGGGGGGAGGAGGTTGCCATTTCCTTGCCATTTCATATATATATATATATATATATATATATATATATATATATATATATATATATATATATATTATTTTATTTTTTTTATTATACTTTGTCGCTGTCTCCCGCGTTTGCGAGGTAGCGCAAGGAAACAAACGAAAGAAACGGCCCAACCCCCCCCCCCCATACACACGTATATACATACGTCCACACACGCAAATATACATACATACACAGCTTTCCATGGTTTACCCCAGACGCTTCACATGCCTTGATTCAATCCACTGACAGCACATCAACCCCGGTATACCACATCGATCCAATTCACTCTATTCCTTGCCCTAATTTCACCCTCCTGCATGTTCAGGCCCCGATCACACAAAATCTTTTTCACTCCATCTTTCCACCTCCAATTTGGTCTCCCTCTTCTCCTCGTTCCCTCCACCTCCGACACATATATCCTCTTGGTCAATCTTTCCTCACTCATTCTCTCCATGTGCCCAAACCACTTCAAAACACCCTCTTCTGCTCTCTCAACCACGCTCTTTTTATTTCCACACATCTCTCTTACCCTTACGTTACTCACTCGATCAAACCACCTCACACCACACATTGTCCTCAAACATCTCATTTCCAGCACATCCATCCTCCTGCGCACAACTCTATCCACAGCCCACGCCTCGCAACCATACAACATTGTTGGAACCACTATTCCTTCAAACATACCCATTTTTGCTTTCCGAGATAATGTTCTCGACTTCCACACATTCTTCAAGGCCCCCAGAATTTTCGCCCCCTCCCCCACCCTATGATCCACTTCCGCTTCCATGGTTCCATCCGCTGCCAGATCCACTCCCAGATATCTAAAACACTTCACTTCCTCCAGTTTTTCTCCATTCAAACTCACCTCCCAATTGACTTGACCCTCAACCCTACTGTACCTAATAACCTTGCTCTTATTCACATTTACTCTTAACTTTCTTCTTCCACACACTTTTCCAAACTCAGTCACCAGCTTCTGCAGTTTCTCACATGAATCAGCCACCAGCGCTGTATCATCAGCGAACAACAACTGACTCACTTCCCAAGCTCTCTCATCCCCAACAGACTTCATACTTGCCCCTCTTTCCAAAACTCTTGCATTTACCTCCCTAACAACCCCATCCATAAACAAATTAAACAACCATGGAGATATCACACACCCCTGCCGTAAACCTACATTCACTGAGAACCAATCACTTTCCTCTCTTCCTACACGTACACATGCCTTACATCCTCGATAAAAACTTTTCACTGCTTCAAACAACTTTCCTCCCACACCATATATTCTTAATACCTTCCACAGAGCATCTCTATCAACTCTATCATATGCCTTATATATATATATATATATATATATATATATATATATATATATATATATATATATATATATATATATATATATATATATATATATATATATATTATTATTATTATTATTATTTTGCTTTATCGCTGTCTCCCGCGTTTGCGAGGTAGCGCAAGGAAACAGACGAGAGAAATGGCCCAACCCACCCCCATACACAATGTATATACATACACGTCCACACACACAAAATATACATACCTATACATCTCAATGTACACAGATATATACACACACAGACACATACATATATACCCATGCACACAATTCACACTGTCTGCCTTTATTCATTCCCATCGCCACCTCACCACACATGGAATACCATCCCCCTCCCCCCTCATGTGTGCGAAGTAGCACTAGTTAAAGACAACAAAGGCCCCATTCGTTCATACTCAGTCTCTAGCTGTCATGCAATAATGCCCGAAACCACAGCTCCCTTTCCACATCCAGGCCCCACACAACTTTCCATGGTTTACCCCAGACGCTTCACATGCCCTGATTCAATCCACTGACAGCACGTCAACCCAGGTATACCACATCGATCCAATTCACTCTATTCCTTGCCCTCCTTTCACCCTCCTGCATGTTCAGGCCCCGATCACACAAAATCCTTTTCACTCCATCTTTCCACCTCCAATTTGGTCTCCCACTTCTCCTCTTTCCCTCCACCTCCGACACATATATCCTCTTGGTCAATCTTTCCTCACTCATTCTCTCCATGTGACCAAACCATTTCAAAACACCCTCTTCTGCTCTCTCAACCACGCTCTTTTTATTTCCACACATCTCTCTTACCCTTACATTACTTACTCGATCAAACCACCTCACACCACACATTGTCCTCAAACATCTCATTTCCAGCACATCCACCCTCCTGCGCACAACTCTATCCATAGCCCACGCCTCGCAACCATACAACATTGTTGGAATATTTAGAGAACACATTATATTGTTATGATGTCCATAATTTACCTACTACGTGGACAAATGACTGCACAGGTTACATCTGACTGCTGTTATTTACACTGTGTTTACTGCAGGCATCTGGAGACGGCAGTACTTACCAGGTTCTTATTTCTGCTACATGATTAGGTAAATTGGAAGTTCACTGGGTAAAGGGTTACATATTTTGACAGATAGACAACAATTGACTGTCACAATCTTTCTTTATAAGGTTTCTATCAACAGGAGACAACTATTACATCCAAAGGCCTAATATTAGAGAGGAAAGTTTCATTTCCTAACCCTTTTTGGTAGATCTTTGAATCACCAAAGCCTTTTTCACAACGAACATCAGAGCTCAAAGTTCCTTGGGATTGCACCATATACAAATGTGGCATCATCTGCTGCAGTATGCCAGCTGTTATAGATCAATATTTTTTTGTCTGTTTCAAAATCATTGTGTTAATGCTGATATAATACCTTGTGAGATTTACTTGTTTATATATATAAAAAGACAGTTATTTATACCTTATCTTACCTTCCTGCCCCAGGAGTCCCTTCTATCCTTATGAAGCTCCTGAAGCACTCAGGTAGATGGCCACATCCACCAGTTGCTACCACAGTTCATAAGGTGTTGTAATGTTGTGTGTATCTATGTCCAGAGTGTGCAGGCCAATAGAGTAGCAAGTGACTCACTTCCACTTCCATGGTTCCATCCGCTGCCAAATCCACTCACAGATTTCTAAAAAAACTTCACTTCCTCCAGTTTTTCTCCATTCACACTTACCTCCCAATTAACATGTCCTAAACCCTACTGAACCTAATAACCTTGCTCTTATTCACATTTACTCTCAGCTTTCTTCTTTCACACACTTTACTGAACTCAGTCACCAACTTCTGCAGTTTTTCACCCAAATCAGCCACCAGCGCTGTATCATAAGCAAACAACAACTGACTCACATCCCAAGCCCTCTCATCCATAACAAATTGCATATATATATATATATATATATATATATATATATATATATATATATATATATATATATATATATATATATATATATATATATATATATATATATATTGCAAAAAAAAAATATATATATATATATATATATATATATATATATATATATATATATATATATATATATATATATATATATATATATATATATATATACTGAATGGTATGCCAATAACCCTCGACACCAGAGGTACAATGATAATTATTATAGGTCTCATGGACATAATGACAGGTCTAATCATTATCGTTATGGTCCATACGAAAGGAGTTCGAGACGCTGATTTATACATGCAGTGCTTGTTTTTTCTTGAGTTAAGGACAAGTTCTAATGGAGAAAGTGTAAATAAGAACCTCTCATATTAGTGGTCAGTTTTGTGTAATGTCAAGAAAATTAATACTTTATGTTTTATATGGTAACCCATTGCCATTTTGCTAAGTACAGGTCTTTGTAGGGAAGAAATTGTGGTATTGCATAAAGTACTATGTCCTAAAGTTTTCAGTTGTATTCACATTTTTTTGAATGAAGTGCTACAAATAAAAGTTCGTAATTTCACTTTTAACTCTTGCCACTGATTCAAGAGGCTTTATGATCATCATGTAAAGTAAAAAGAACTTTTTTAAAAATCTTTTAATGGGATATAATAGCTACCAGAAGACATTAGAATTTTCAAGTCTATTATTTATTTAAATCATGGTGATTATAGCAACTAATCTAGAATGTCCTCTGCTTTTAATGAAGTTCTTGGTCTAGGTTCTGTTCCCAAATCCCTCAAAATGAGCTTAATTTGAGTAAATTAAATTTAACTATAACCCATCAGGAGCTCTCTCCAAGATTTCTGCTAATTTGGTAGTTTTGGAAGTTGATGTACACCGTTGTAGTTTATTTGTTCAAAAGTAAGGCAGTTTAGTGAAAAAAAAATGGACATCCTAACATTTTTTAATGTAGGAATATGAAGCATTTTCATCACAACTTTTACCTTACTGTGAAGAGAGCTGTTATCAAAACCATATATCAAATAGAAATCAAGCATTCCTAAATTTCATGTAAATTTCTAAGTTATTTAGATTGTTTATTTATTATACTTAACTGCTGTTTCCTGCGTCAGCAAGGAAGCACCAGGAAACAGATGAAGAATGGCCCATCCACTCATATACACACACACATATATATATATATATATATATATATATATATATATATATATATATATATATATATATATATATTATCCCTGGGGATAGGGGAGAAAGAATACTTCCCACGTATTCCCTGCGTGTCGCAGAAGGCGACTAAAAGGGAAGGGAGCGGGGGGCTGGAAATCCTCCCCTCTCGTTTTTTTTAATTTTCCAAAAGAAGGAACAGAGAAGGGGGCCAGGTGAGGATACTCCCTCAAAGGCCCAGTCCTCTGTTCTTAACGCTACCTTGCTATCGCGGGAAATGGCGAATAGTATGAAATATATATATATATATATATATATATATATATATATATATATATATATATATATATATATATATATATATATATATATATATACATATATATAAATGTATGTATGTATAATTCACGAATACCTTTCATGGTTAACGCTTTCCACCATGATCGACGTGTCCAAAATGTCATCTTTCCTGAACACAACTTCGCAGTCCATAACTCAAAAGCCAGCCGTTAGTAACGCCGGGTGTTACAGGCAGTTGTACAATGTCTTTCGTTAGCTTCCACCGCACAGAAACACAGCGGACTCCTTCCACTCCCTTCATGTGCTAAACAGTTCAATCTTCTAAGGTCATCGTCCTCTGTATTAACGTAGAGAAGGGAAATGACCACGGCACAATGCCTGATGTAGTGGCTGAAGGTAGTTCTCCATCATCACCTTCTGTACCATCCACCGTATACTGATAACAGTAAAGTCTTGATCAAATGCTATTACTATTAAAGCCATCCCGCTACTTCTAACAACTGTCTATTATCCCAAGTAACCAACCCATTACTTCCCCCCAAACATTCTATTAGCTAGAATAACTATTCCTCCACCAACAGCGAAAGCCAGTTACCTCCAACAACTACTCCATTACTTGCCTCAACAACCATCCTATTATCCTCATCGCCATCACTACCACCACCATCCATCACTACCAGCACCATCCATCACTACCACCACCATCCATCACTACCAGCACCATCCATCACTACCACCACCATCCATCACTACCACCACCAACCACCACCACCATATCCAGGAACTGTCCACTAACATAAGAAAGTGAAACATTTTCTCATCTTATCCCAAGCTGCTACAACCAGACCACCATAACAACCGGTACCACAATAACTCCATTCAAAATCGACTCCATGAAAACAACCCGTGCAACTCAGGTTGTCATCAGGACAACCCTCTTCCTCGGCAACCACCACAACACCTTTAATCACTACGGCACAGCTACCTGAACCACAACCTCTACCACCAGAGACAGCTACCACTACAACCTTTTCCCTATAGTAGCCACCACAACCACAACCCTTTACTAGAGTGGACACCAGCACCACCACAACCTCTCAAACGGTGGCAAACGCCGCCACTACAGGTTCAAACCTACAGAAGCAGCCACCTCACCACCACAACCTTCACCAGGAGAGATATCCCTGTCAGGTAACTCCTTCAAGCGCCACCAAAAGAGGACATCTACACACAAGTTGTAACTCCTTGTTCACTCTTATAATGACTGAGCAATTGCCTTGACGATGCTTAAGGTAGACCTGGAGAAATTGGTGGATTTATGCTTTTGGTTCCTTACAACACCTCAGATTTACATATGACAAAATGGTGTGATACAGAGATAGCGTTCTAGATACAGGTACCATCTTAGACCTTCGGGCTTCCAACACACAAACACACATGGTGGAATGAAGCGGGAATAGTAAATGTTGTGAGGACAATCGTGCAGCTGTGTTAACATTGCCTTTTGCCAATTAAGATTTTCTCCCCTGCTGGGCTGCCCGGCACGTCCCTCCTCCCGTGAAGGATGTGAGCCGACGTACCTGAAGCTTCATCACTTTAAGCATCGCCTCTGAGCGCCAGATGTTCCAGCTATATCGTCCACTGTCATGCAAAGAATAACAACTAACTAATCACTAACCGGGAAACCAAGCCATCGCTACCAATACCGTAGCTTTTGCATTCAGCAATGAATGTGGTCGTAACTTAGAAGCAGTGAAAAGGTTTTATCGAGAATGTAAGGCATGTGTACGTGTAGGAAGAGAGGAAAGTGATTGGTTCTCAGTAAATGTTGGTTTGCGGCAGGGGTGCGTGATGTCTCCATGGATGTTTAATTTGTTTTTGGATGGGGTTGTTAGGGAGGTGAATGCAAGAGTCTTAGAAGGAGGGGAAAGTATGCAGTCTGCTGTGGACGAGAGAGCTTGGGAAATGAGTCAGTTGTTGTTCGCTGATGATACAGCACTGGTGGCTGATTGAGGTGAGAAACTGCAGAAGCTGGTGACTGAGTTTGGTAAAGTATGTGAAAGAAGAAAGCTGAAAGTAAACGTGAATAAGAGCAAGGTTATTAGGTACATTAGGGTTGAGGGACAAGTCAACTGGGAGGTAAGTTTGAATGGAGAAAAACTGGAGGAAGTGAAGTGTTTTAGATGTCTGGTAGTGGATTTGGCAGCGGATGGAACCATGGAAGCGGAAGTGAATCATAGGGTGGGGGAGGGGGCGAAAGTTTTGGGAGCGTTGAAAAATGTGTGGAAGTCGAGAACGTTATCTTAGAAAGCAAAAATGGGTATGTTTGAAGGAATAGTGGTTCCAACAATGTTACATGGTTGCGCGGCGTGGGCTATAGATAGAGTTGTGTGGAGGAGGGTGGATGTGCTGGAAATGAGATGTTTGAGAACAATATGTGGTGTGAGGTGGTTTGATCGAGTAAGTAATGAACGGGTAAGCGATATGTGTGGTAATGAAAAGAGTGTGGTTGAGAGAGCAGAAGAGGGTGTATTGAAAAGGTTTGGTCACATGGAAAGAATGAGTGAGGAAATATTGACAAAGATGATATGTGTCAGAGGTGGAGACCAAATTAGAGGTGGAAGGATGGAGTGAAAAAGATTTTGAGCGATCGGGGCCTGAACATACAGGGGGTGAAAGGCGTGCAAGGAACAGAGTGAATTGGAACGATGTGGTATACCGGGGTCGACGAGCTGAGATTTGAGCGATAGGGGCCTGAACATACAGGAGGTGAAAGGCGTGCAAGGAATAAGAGTGAATTGGAACGATGTGGTATACCGGGGTCGACGTGCTGTGAAACGTCTGGGGTAAACCATGGAAAGCTTTGTGGGGCCTGGATGTGGAAAGGGAGCTGTGGTTTCGGTGCATCGCACATGATAGCTTAAGAGTGAGTGTGAACGAATGTGGCCTTTGTTGTCTTTTCTTAGCGGTATCTCGCGCGCGGGCGGGGGGAGGGGGGGGGTGCCATTTCATGTGTGGCGAGGTTGCGACGGGAATGAATGAAGGCAGCAAGTATGGATATGTACATGTGTATATATGTATATGTCTGTGTATGTATGTATACGTTGAAATGGATAGGTATGTATATGTTCGTGTGTGGGCGTTTGTGTATATACATGTGTATGTGGGTGGGTTGGGCCATTCTTTCGTCTTTTCCTTGCGCTATCTCGCCAACGCAGGAGACAGCGACTAAGTATAATAAATCAAATGTACGTAATTCTACTCTTACCACAGTGATATATGAATTTCATATATCTTCTTTCACTATTACAAAAACCTCGAAGGATCCCAGTGGCCCGCTGCTGTTTGCATTCACCTGCATTTCTTTGTTTGCAGAAGTGTGAAGCTGGGCATTCGAAGAAAAGTAGTGAGTGGTGGAATGAGGACATTAAGTTGCTAGTTAAAAAGACAAGAGGTTTATGGGCGTTAAATGCAGAGAGAAAGTGCGAGGAATCTGAAGATGTACACCCAAGAACAAATTACCATTACCTTACAATATGACTCAAGGGAGAAAGGATTTTTAAGAATATTCTAGGGTCTTACCTTGTATTTGGTAGCCCTGGTTTTCCTGAATATATTTTTCAGTGAGTATGAAACGAAGTAAAAATGTATGGTATAGTTTCCAAACATGTATAACGCATCTCATTTATTTCTATTTCAAGAGTAATTACTAAAATGGAGCAGCAACCATAATCACTGAGAAGAAAAAAGCGTTCCGCAATCGCGCTTACTAACCCTTCCGAGACAATAGGAATCGTAGTGTTTATTTTGAAATCCATCGGACCCATCCATAAGATAACACATTTGTTGGATTAAGAGTTAGCGAAAAAAGCTCAAATTGAAAAAACAGGGGCTGAAAAAGAGGGTAAACGAGATTTGGGGTAGGCGAGTATGAACAAATCTCATGGAGAATAGGACTACGTTTTGGAAGGGATTAATAGTATGAGGAAAACATCAGAACAAATGGGATCATCATTCAAGGGGCAAGATAGGGAAGTGGTAAGAGGCAGAGATGTGGTAAACAGGAAATTAAGCGAGCATTTTGAAGGACTCGTGAATGTATTTGATGACAGAATGGCATATGCAGGGTTTTGCGCGTGCAATTCAGACGTAGCAAGTGGCCTCGTAAAGAGAAGTGGTAAAAGCCTTGCATAAGCTTAAATGTGGCAGTTGCTGGAGTGGATGGGGTTGCAGCTTAAATCGTTACTATTAAAGATGGCGTGACTGCATTGTTGATTGGTTCGTTAGAAACTTCAGTGCATGAATGGAGCATGGTGAGGTGCATGAGGCTTGGCGGAATGCCTGTATTGTGCCACTCTATAAAGCAATGGGGACAACGGTGAATATTCGAATTACAGAGCTATATGTTTGTTGGGCGTATTGGGTAAAATTTATGGGAATGTGGTTATTGAGAGGGTGGTGGCATGATCAGAGCATCAGACATGGGATGAAAACACTTTACTTCCTCCAATTTTTCTCTGATCAATAACTAACCTGCCCTTCAACTCAGCTAAACCTAATACCCTAACTTTTATTCACATTTACTCTCAACTTCGTCCTTTCATACACTCTTACAAAATCAGTCACCATCTTCTACAGTTTCTCACTCGAATCTGCCACCACTGCTGTATCATTGGCAAACAATTGACTCGCTTCCTGGGCCCTCTCATCCCCTACAGACTGAATACTCTTCCTCTCTCTCCAAGAATATCGCATTTACCTCCCTCACCAACCCATCCATAAATGTATCAAACTGTCATGGTGACATCACACACCCCTGATGTATACCAACCTTCACATAGAATCACTCTCTTCTCTTCCTACTTGCACTTATCCCTCACACCCTTGATAAAAGATTCTCACTGTTTCTAGCAGGTTTCCTCACACTCCATATATTCTTAACCTACCATATGCCTTATCAGATCCATAAATGCTACATACAAATCCATCTGTTTCTCTAAGTATTTCTCTTATACATTCTTTAAGGCAAACTCTTGATCTACACATCCTCCACCACTTCTAAAACCAAACTGGTCCTCCTCAACCTGATGCTCTGTACATGCTTTCACCCTCCCAATCACCATTCTCCCATACATCTTACCAGGTACACTCAACAAACTTATACCTCTGCAATTAGAACACTCCTTTAACCACCTTGCCTTTACACAATGTCACTGTACATGCATTTTGCCAATTCTACGGCACCTCACCATGATGCAAACATATAATGAAAATATTACTAAGCCAATCAATAACACAATCACCCCCGTCTTAAGAAAATCAAGTGTAATACAATCAACTCCAGCCACCTTGCCTCATTTCATCTTCCGCAAGGTTTTCACTGCCTATTCTCTCTTCACCAAACCACCCTCCATGACTCTTCCACTTCTCATATAACCTGACCCAAACACCCTACATATGCCGCTCTATCATCGAGTACATTTAAATCCTTCAAAATACTCACTCCATCTCCTCACTTCATTACTACCTGTGACTGTTTCTCTCTCTGCCCCTTCACAGATGTTTCCATTTGTTCTTTCGCTTTTCGCACGTTACTAACCCCTTTCCACAATATTAAGCTCCTTCAAAAATGTCTTTCTCCCTAAAGTTTACTGATGCTCGCTCAACCCAACTCTCATTTGCCTTCTTTTTAAGCCCTTGCACATTCCTTTAGTCTTCCCGCCGCTTTCTCTTTTACATCTCCTTATCATCTGCACTCCATCCCTGTAAGTAACGCCCAAACGCCACTCTTTTCTCTTTCACTATCAACTTCACTTCTTCATCTCGCCACTCACTACCCTCTCACACATGCCATCACCGCTTCCCTAAATACCTGCCATTCCTCACCCAATCTACTTCCTTTATTCCCTCTTACCTATAGTCATTCTTTACTCAATGTCTGCCAGTATTTCTTCACACAAGTCTCTCTTCCAAGTTCACTTACTCTCACCACCTTCTCACCGATATTGTTTCCTCTTTTCCGAAAATCTCCACGAATACTCACCATTGCTTCCACAAGGTAGTGATCAGACGTCCGACCAGCTGCCCCTCTGAGCACATTCACATCAAAAAGTCTCTTTTACAAACCTATCAATTAATATGTAATGCAATAATGTCCACTGAACATCCTTCCTAAACACATACGTATGACTGTATATGTCCCTCCTTTTAAAGCACGTATATATGGATATATATTTCTTGCTTTGATTTAGTAAAGAATTCTATCAACTCAGGGACTAGCATTTTGTTCGTCTGGTAGCTGAGAAAGATGTTTAACGTGCCCACACTCTACAAATAAAATATATACATTACATAAGATGGGGGAAATATTCTTCCATTAAACAGCTCTCCTAATCGGATATTTTGGAAAAATGTTTAGCTTTTTGTGTAACGTCGACAAAAATGTGTAAATCTACATGATATCATGTAATGACCTGAGTACAAACATGTTTGTGGTGACTATAAACCACTGTCTAAGATCTATCCAAAGCCGTAGTGGCCCATAACGTCATCTCTCTCTCTCTCTCTCTATCTCTCTCTCTCTATCTCTCTCTCTCTCTCTCTCTCTCTCTCTCTCTCTCTCTCTCTCTCTCAGAAGTAAGCAGCCATCCACCAGGGAGGTACAATATATTACAGTTACTACCCGCCTGGGTATCACGAGGATCAGATCGGCTAGACACTGAAGCAACAATTCAGCGGCTGTCAAGTTTCACTCCTTCATCCTAGATGGCCGTGTCTTCTTTGTGCCTCACCCACACGTGAGCTTCTCACTTCCAGACCATTAACTTACAAGCCTCTCCTTCTCACACACAACACTTGACACCATGTAACCCACATGACTCGTTTTCTGTAACCCAACATAGCCCCGCCTTAATGACAAGATCTCGTCGTAAGTATTCATAAGTAAGTAGGTATTCTCTGTGGGGTGAGCGCTACGCGATAGACCCTCCTTCAGGCAACATCTCAATGGAGGTTACAAAGGTAGGTACTTCCTACGTATCTAAAACGAAAAGCTTAGCTCACTACGCTTACTTCAGAAGGTTTCAGTGGTAAGTTTTTATAGCACAAATCTCTTGTTTCAGATATTTCAGTTTCAATGTTTTTCGCGGAATTACTTTAGCTATGTCTTTCAGGGGACGATGCTGGTAAGTAACTCTCTGTCAATGCGAGTTTCCTGCTTGTTGATTTATTCAAATGTCCTGCAGAGAAAAGACTAATGAGCGCTAATTATGGACTAATATAAACACTTAAAAAGATAAATACAGATGTCTCGGGAAAAAAAAAATCCGGTACAATGTGGACTGATTTCTCGAAAAACGCTGTGATAAACACTGCCAAAATCACGAGGCTTTACAACAACGTCCAAAATCAAGACTCACACAACCTTGATCTTTTTATGTTGGATGAGACGGAACGGGCAACTGAGGCCCTAATGAAAGCCATATTATTAAAGATATATATATATATATACATATACATATACATATACATATATATATATATATATATATATATATATATATATATATATATATATATTTTTATTTTTTTTTTTTTTTTGCCGCTGTCTCCCGCGTTTGCGAGGTAGCGCAAGGAAACAGACGAAAGAAATGGCCCAACCCACCCCCATACACATGTATATACATAAGTCCACACACGCAAATATACATACCTACACAGCTTTCCATGGTTTACCCCAGACGCTTCACATGCCTTGATTCAATCCACTGACAGCACGTCAACCCCGGTATACCACATCGCTCCAATTCACTCTATTCCTTGCCCTCCTTTCACCCTCCTGCATGTTCAGGCCCCGATCACACAAAATCTTTTTCACTCCATCTTTCCACCTCCAATTTGGTCTCCCTCTTCTCCTCGTTCCCTCCACCTCCGACACATATATATTCTTGGTCAAGCTTTCCTCACTCATTCTCTCCATGTGACCAAACCATTTCAAAACACCCTCTTCTGCTCTCTCAACCACGCTCTTTTTATTTCCACACATCTCTCTTACCCTTACGTTATTTACTCGATCAAACCACCTCACACCACACATTGTCCTCAAACATCTCATTTCCAGCACATCCATCCTCCTGCGCACAACTCTATCCATAGCCCACGCCTCGCAACCATTGGAACCACTATTCCTTCAAACATACCCATTTTTGCTTTCCGAGATAATGTTCTCGACTTCCACACATTCTTCAAGGCTCCCAGAATTTTCGCCCCCTCCCCCACCCTATGATCCACTTCCGCTTCCATGTTTCCATCCGCTGCCAGATCCACTCCCAGATATCTAAAACACTTCACTTCCTCCAGTTTTTCTCCATTCAAACTCACCTCCCAATTGACTTGACCCTCAACCCTACTGTACCTAATAACCTTGCTCTTATTCACATTTACTCTTAACTTTCTTCTTTCACACACTTTACCAAACTCAGTCACCAGCTTCTGCAGTTTCTCACATGAATCAGCCACCAGCGCTGTATCATCAGCGAACAACAACTGACTCACTTCCCAAGCTCTCTCATCCCCAACAGACTTCATACTTGCCCCTCTTTCCAAAACTCTTGCATTCACCTCCCTAACAACCCCTTCCATAAACAAATTAAACAACCATGGAGACATCACACACCCCTGCCGCAAACCTACATTCACTGAGAACCAATCACTTTCCTCTCTTCCTACACGCACACATGCCTTACATCCTCGATAAAAACTTTTCACTGCTTCTAACAACTTGCCTCCAACACCATATATTCTTAATACCTTCCACAGAGCATCTCTATCAACTCTATCATATGCCTTCTCCAGATCCATAAATGCTACATACAAATCCATTTGCTTTTCTAAGTATTTCTCACATACATTCTTCAAAGCAAACACCTGATCCACACATCCTCTACCACTTCTGAAACCACACTGCTCTTCCCCAATCTGATGCTCTGTACATGCCTTCACCCTCTCAATCAATACCCTCCCATACAATTTGCCAGGAATACTCAACAAACTTATACCTCTGTAATTTGAGCACTCACTCTTATCCCCTTTGCCTTTGTACAATGGCACTATGCACGCATTCCGCCAATCCTCAGGCACCTCACCATGAGTCATACATACATTAAATAACCTTACCAACCAGTCAACAATACAGTCACCCCCTTTTTTAATAAATTCCACTGCAATACCATCCAAACCTGCTGCCTTGCCGGCTTTCATCTTCCGCAAAGCTTTTACTACCTCTTCTCTGTTTACCAAATCATTTTCCCTAACCCTCGCACTTTGCACACCACCTCGACCAAAACACCCTATATCTGCCACTCTATCATCAAACACATTCAACAAACCTTCGAAATACTCACTCCATCTCCTTCTCACATCACCACTACTTGTTATCACCTCCCCATTTGCGCCCTTCACTGAAGTTCCCATTTGCTCCCTTGTCTTACGCACTTTATTTACCTCCTTCCAGAACATCTTTTTATTCTCCCTAAAATTTAATGATACTCTCTCACCCCAACTCTCATTTGCCCTCTTTTTCACCTCTTGCACCTTTCTCTTGACCTCCTGTCTCTTTCTTTTATACGTCTCCCACTCAATTTCATTTTTTCCCTGCAAAAATCGTCCAAATGCCTCTCTCTTCTCTTTCACTAATACTCTTACTTCTTCATCCCACCACTCACTACCCTTTCTAATCAACCCACCTCCAACTCTTCTCATGCCACAAGCATCTTTTGCGCAATCCATCACTGATTCCCTAAATACATCCCATTCCTCCCCCACTCCCCTTACTTCCATTGTTCTCACCTTTTTCCATTCTGTACTCAGTCTCTCCTGGTACTTCCTCACACAAGTCTCCTTCCCAAGCTCACTTACTCTCACCACCCTCTTCACCCCAACATTCACTCTTCTTTTCTGGAAACCCATACAAATCTTCACCTTAGCCTCCACAAGATAATGATCAGACATCCCTCCAGTTGCACCTCTCAGCACATTAACATCCAAAAGTCTCTCTTTCGCGCGCCTGTCAATTAACACGTAATCCAATAACGCTCTCTGGCCATCTCTCCTACTTACATAAGTATACTTATGTATATCTCGCTTTTTAAACCAGGTATTCCCAATCATCAGTCCTTTTTCAGCACATAAATCTACAAGCTCTTCACCATTTCCATTTACAACACTGAACACCCCATGTATACCAATTATTCCCTCAACTGCCACATTACTCACCTTTGCATTCAAATCACCCAACACTATAACCCGGTCTCGTGCATCAAAACCACTAACACACTCATTCAGCTGCTCCCAAAACACTTGCCTCTCATGATCTTTCTTCTCATGCCCAGGTGCATATGCACCAATAATCACCCATCTCTCTCCATCAACTTTCAGTTTTACCCATATTAATCGAGGATTTACTTTCTTACATTCTATCACATACTTCCACAACTCCTGTTTTAGGAGTACTGCTACTCCTTCCCTTGCTCTTGTCCTCTCACTAACCCCTGACTTTACTCCCAAGACATTCCCAAACCACTCTTCCCCTTTACCCTTGAGCTTCGTTTCACTCAGAGCCAAAACATCCAGGTTCCTTTCCTCAAACATACTACCTATCTCTCCTTTTTTCACATCTTGGTTACATCCACACACATTTAGGCACCCCAATCTGAGCCTTCGAGGAGGATGAGCACTCCCCGCGTGACTCCTTCTTCTGTTTCCCATTTTAGAAAGTTAAAAAAAAAAATACAAGAAGGGGAGGATTTCTGGCCCCCCCTCTCCCGTCCCCTCTAGTCGCTTTCTACGACACGCGAGGAATGCGTGGGAAGTATTCTTTCACCCCTATCCCCAGGGATAATATACATATATATATACACATACACACACATACACACACACACGCACACATACACATACACACACATACATATATACATATATATATATATATATATATATATATATATATATATATATATATATATACCCTAGCCGGAGCCAGGCACCCATTTTATCGACCAACCCCTAAGTTTGGATGAAGACCTGGGATGACTGTGGAATGACTGCCAGAGTCAGGATTCAAACCTATGCGCTCGACCCTGAGCGGCCTTATGAATGAGTCATGGTCAGGAACGCTAACCGCTACACCAGGGAGATCCATAAATTGATGATCTAAATACCAGTATTAATGAAATGGCACAACAATTCTTCACATGACTAAATTTCAATAACTGGAGTTTGATAGGAAATACATAAGAATGTGATGTATACATATAACACTTACTGATCTCTCTAGCCAGGATAAGGTCTTTGGAGACCTTACTTAAATAATGTTTCGGCTGTGCACAGGGCACATTATGAATTTATATATATATATATATATATATATATATATATATATATATATATATGAGAGAGAGAGAGAGAGAGAGAGGTATGAACACGACAAAGATGGCTTCTCAAAGTCGGCGGGAAAGAACGCGATGGAGTGGCACAGAGCGTAGTATAAGCACCACCAGCATGTATGGTCTGCGTGGAACACTTGTGGATGATGCTAAACTTAAGACTGAGGTAGGGAACAACCTGCAGTAAAAGTCCTAGGTCGTGCGCATCACTGGTCAAAAAGGCGCAAGTGAAAGTTGATACAACCACGTTGGTGTGATGAAGATGAGAAAGACTACAAAGAGGCAGGACGCTGAACCTCATAAAGGGAGAATATATAACATGCCAGAACCAAAAAGTGAAAGGGATCCTAAAGAGGTTGATCAAATCCTGAATTAAATCTCTCCTCAGCCCCCACATATCCCAGACAAATCACATACTGAAGGATCGTGAGGGGAAACAAACCAGATCTTAACTACATGGCTGAAGAGAGGGATGCCCAGGATGATACTCATGACACTACGATCGACCTAAGGTGTGCCTCGTCATCTAGATCCTCCAACATGAGGAAATACGCGAGAACGGCAGATCAGATCCAATGATCAAGCGACCTCAGTGGTGTTAGAATTTAGAGGAAAGAATCTTCAAAAAGGAGGATTAAGACTTCGGAGAGCACCACGCTGAATTAAAGGTGTCTGAGAGCGACACGATAATCAACATCAAGTTCCTAAACACTCACTAATTCTTCAAGGTAACGAGGGAAGTCGCAGCTCAAGATTTATGACAGGGAGTTGCGCAAGAGTGAGGAGGAACGTGAGGAAATACCCCTTCAGCGTCTGGGTTGTGGAAGTGAGGGGCAAGCTTAGTGAAGAGGTAGTAAATATTCATCACACTGAAGAAGGCAAACGTCTGTACGAGAGAGAAATATAAGGCTGAAACTTCGTACCAACGAGTTTAAACTTCCCTCCACTTATACATGTATAGTAAACTGCAAGCACACACACACACACACACACACCACCACCACCACCAGCCGCTAAGCAGTTGTCGTAACTCAGCAGCCGGACTACACCATCGAAACTCACCCAACTATCACAAAATACATGCAAGACGTAGCTCATAACACCTGACGCAGGACGACCTGACCCTCGGCAGTAGCCACAACAACAACATTCTCCTGTGGTAACCAGACGGACCCAGCCTCACAACAGACTCCTAAGATACGGCGCAAAATTGGCCAACGCGGATGGCTTTGGCCGACGCGCACACCCCGGGACGACCAGGAAGCCCGAGCGTGGAGACAAAATGCCGCTACGTATAACCAACAACTGGAAGCCAAACCACATAACGAGGTCGTTGCGGCGGAGACCACCCGTGCTTTGCCGTCATAGATCGCAATTTATTGATATGTTATTGCCGGCCCCGAAGACCTTCCTGACGCAGACCACCGCGGGCTGGCCTCTACTTGTACATTCAAATACACAAGCAGCCTGGGTCTTACGGTAAAGGCTTTGTCATTAGGGGAGAGTAAGTGTCAGAAGATTACACCCTCGGAGGTGGGTAGCGAAGCTGTGATGGGTAAATGGTTGGTTGGGGTGTACGTGAGTGGTGGTGCTGGCTGTGGTAGGTACGACGGGCTACTGGCAGTGCTGAGGCAGGTACGTCGGGCTACTGGTAGTGGTGGTGCACGTTGTGGCAGGTACGTCGGGCTACTGGTAGCCCTGTTGATGCCTGTGTTAGGTACGTCGGGCTACTGGTAGTGGTGGTGCTGGCTGTGGTAGGTACGTCGGGCTACTGGTAGTGGTGGTGCTGGCTGTGGTAGGTAGGTCGGGCTACTGGTAGTGGTGGTGCTGGCTGTGGTAGGTACCTCGGGCTACCTGTAGTGTTGGTGGTGGTTGTGGTCTATACGTCAGGCCACTGGCAGTGTTGTTGGTAGAGGTGGTGGTCGTCATGCAGGCTGTACCATGTTAGGTACACCTGGCTAATGACAGTGGTAAGGTTAATGGTGGTGCCGGTGGTGATAATGTCGCCAGTGGCAATGGCTTAGCTGTTACTGGCTGGTAATTGTTAATGGTGGTGATGGTGATAGTAAAGATGGCGGTGATGGTTGTAGCAAAATGGTGACTCTGATGGTATTTGATGACGATAGTAGTGGTGAGGAGGTTACTTCGGGAAGGTTGTGGTGACAGGGAGGCCTGGCCACAGATGACGGTGCGAGTAGAGGGTGATACAAGGCACGTATTAGCGAGCTACTGGTGTTGGCTAGAGACACTGGAGGAAAATAAGGATGGTGATGTTGGTAGAGAGGGTGATGGTACTGGAGGCGTTGGTGGTGACAGAGGAAGTACGAGTTGTGGCAGTGGCAATGGTGGCGGAAGTGTCAGCACTGGTGGTTGTGGTGGAGAGGACGGTGGTAATGAGGCAATGACGAAGGTGATGGTTATATAGTATAGCAGTAACAGCAGTACTGACGGCGGAGGTGGCACTTATATCGTCTGATGACACGGACATCTCACCCTCATATCATCAGTACCAAGTCTCCCTACTCCTTCAGTAAGTCTTACACACCTTACAAATAAGTAGCCAACACCTCCCATTCTCGAATTCCCAGAAGTAAGCAGACCAAGTTGGGTCAAACATATCGCTGTACATTAACTCGCAAGAGGAGCTCTGCGTTCTAAGTATTCAGCGACCACAGCCAAAGGCCCCAACATCGAGGAACGAAGCAAAGGTTCTCTGGAGAGTTAATCAATTCAGACGTCCATGACTGTGTTTAATTTTCTGAACCCCCCTAAGACCTACGAGTGTTGCGACAAAAGTGTCCCTCTTACAAACATTAAATAGTTTAGGTCAGTGTTTAATGTCAAATGACTCTAAACATGACATGACTACAAAAAGAAAAGTAATGCTGATCACATGATTCCAAGAAAGCTTCAAATGTGTTAGTGATAAGCCTAGAACAGAACAACTGGAATTATCTTTATTTCGAGTTTGTATGTTGGAGATGATGGCTGCCAAATGCTTTGAGGTAATTTAGCCTAACTAATGTTTTGGTAACCATTATCTGACATCGTCTCGTGTACTTGGGCACAATGTCTCGTGTTTCTTGACCTCCACTGATCCATCGAGTAAACCTGTGTATCTCCAACGTTTACATGAACCCACCCTTTGAAAGGTACACATCGAGCGTATTTGCTGTAGTTTAACTCAGAAGTAAAGATGAAGCTAATGGCATTGAGATGCAAGAGACCTGTTCTTTCTTCGAGTATTACGAGGGCTGGAACACTAGAACGTAAATCATGTATGAATGACTTCATCAAACTTTCACTTTAGGGTCTAGACCAGCAGCCCTAAAGCCATCAGACTGCCAACAGCCAGGAGGACATCTCACCACCAAGATCCTGCACACAACCTTGCGTGACTCAGCCAAGCCACAACACAGCGACACCTGCGTCCTTCTGACCCCCTTGACTGGCCTTCCGTGAAACTCAGCCTGGCAAAAAACAAGGTCGTATCTCGCGCCAGACACAACACCCGCGGCTGCGTGACCTTGTGTGACCTACCGTGAACTCCAGCCTGGTAACAACAGGGTCACCGCCAACACAGGGCCAGCACCTGCGTGAGTCCGAAGAGTCACTCTCTCGTGTACGGCCGTAAGCTCCTCCCTCTCAGGGCTGCGAGGTGTTACCGCTAAAACCTGTTTGCCAAAATCATCGGTATTTGTAACCATAAACATCAAGCTGTGAAAACCAAATGACCCTTTCTTTGACCAGTACTGCTGGCACTTCTGTCTCGCCTACAGATGTTGGAAAGTAATAAAAAAAATCTTATATAAATTATTTTATTAACCAAAATTTTCCCCATATATTTTTTTCACAATATTATTTTAATCTATATTATTTATTTCCTTTTTTATTTTAAATTATCTTTTTCCCCCCCCAATTTTTTCCTATTCATTTATCTTTTCAAATTATTAATTTTCAATAATTTCTAAATATATCAATTTCCATATTCTTATATCACATAATTATAATACTTTTCCTATTTTAAATATATCTTTTTCCTTATTTTATCTTTCACATATTCTTATATTAATTTTAATCTAATATTTCCAATAAACATATCATTATTATATATCAAAAAAACATATTTTTATAAAAATTTTTAACCCAATATATCATTTTTTATATCACAATATATTTTTTTCCTATATTTATATTCACCATATATTTATATTAAATAAACATAAAATAATTTCAAATAATTTATTTTTTCAATTATTTATATCAACCTATATTTAAAATCTTTCAAAAATTCATCTTTCCTATTTTTAATTTTTACCCAATATTCTTATATTAACAATTTCTTATATTTCCATTTCTTTATTTATAAAATTCTTTATTTAATCAACCCCCATAATTTTATATTAAACATAAAAATATATTTTTAAAATTATCTTTTTCCCTATATTTTATTTATATCATATTATTATTTATTCACCATATATTATTAATTTTATACCCCAAATATTTCATATTTTATTTTAAAACCCATAATTTTTTTTTATATAAAAATATTTATATTATTAAAATATTTTATATTATTTAAAATATTTTATATTTATATCTTTTTCCCTATATTTTATCCCATATATTTTTTATATTTTTTTCCCCCCCCCCATATATTTTTATATATTTATATCACCTATATTTTTTTAAAAACTATTTCAATATTTATATCCCCAATATTTCTTATATCAACAAAATTTATATATTTTTCCCTTTTTTACATATATTTTCCCAAATATATTTATATTTTTAAAACATTTTTAAAAACCTTTATATTTTCTTATATTATTAAAACTATTTTTATTTTATTTTAAAACAATATTTTAATTTATTTTCAAATATATTTTATATTTATTTCACATTTTATATTTATTAATCATAAAAACAAAAATTTATTTTTAATAAATTATTTATAATTAAACATTTATTTTTTATTTTAAAAATACCCATATATTTTTCTTTTATTTTATCAAAATATATTTTTTTTAATTTTTAAACTTTTTTTATTATTTATATCACATATATCTTATATTTTTATATCAAATATATCTTATATTATATCTTTTCCCAAATATTTATATCACCCATATTTTTCTAAATTATTTATAAAAATATTCTTATATTATATCAAAATTTCATATATTTATATCCCCATATACCCTTTTAATTTATTCACAATATCTTTTTTTAAAAATTATTTATTTTTCAAATTTATCTTTTATATTTATTTTATACATATTTTTTTATTAAATATTCTTTTTTATTCCTAATTTTTCTATTTTAAATTACATATTTTTTATAAATTTTTTTTATTCAAAAAAAAAAACTTTTCCCTTTTACCCCTATATATCATTTTCCCCCCATTATTTAATTCTTTTTTATTTTCTTTTCAAACCCCCATATTCTATATTTTATTACTTTTTTCCCATATTTTATATCCAATATTTTTCTTTTAAAAATATATTTAATTAATAACTTTCAAAATTATTTTTTAAAAATATATTTTATATTAAATATATTTTTTCACAATATTATTATTTTCCCATTATTTTTTCATTAAATTATCTTTTAATCTTTTCCCTATATTATTTAAAAACCAATTTATATTTTTTCTATATTATTATCTTTTTTCAAATATATCTTATATGCAAGGAAACAGACGAAAGAAATGGCCCAACCCCCCCCCCATACATATGTATATACACACGTCCACACACGCAAATATACATACCTACACAGCTTTCCATGGTTTACCCCAGACGCTTCACATGCCTTGATTCAATCCACTGACAGCACGTCAACCCCGGTATACCACATCGATCCAATTCACTCTATTCCTTGCCCTCCTTTCACCCTCCTGCATGTTCAGGCCCCGATCACACAAAATCTTTTTCACTCCATCTTTCCACCTCCAATTTGGTCTCCCTCTTCTCCTCGTTCCCTCCACCTCCGACACATATATCCTCTTGGTCAATCTTTCCTCACTCATTCTCTCCATGTGCCCAAACCACTTCAAAACACCCTCTTCTGCTCTCTCAACCACGCTCTTTTTATTTCCACACATCTCTCTTACCCTTACGTTACTCACTCGATCAAACCACCTCACACCACACATTGTCCTCAAACATCTCATTTCCAGCACATCCATCCTCCTGCGCACAACTCTATCCATAGCCCACGCCTCGCAACCATACAACATTGTTGGAACCACTATTCCTTCAAACATACCCATTTTTGCTTTCCGAGATAATGTTCTCGACTTCCACACATTCTTCAAGGCTCCCAGAATTTTCGCCCCCTCCCCCACCCTATGATCCACTTCCGCTTCCATGGTTCCATCCGCTGCCAGATCCACTCCCAGATATCCAAAACATTTCACTTCCTCCAGTTTTTCTCCATTCAAACTCACCTCCCAATTGACTTGACCCTCAACCCTACTGTACCTAATAACCTTGCTCTTATTCACATTTACTCTTAACTTTCTTCTTCCACACACTTTACCAAACTCAGTCACCAGCTTCTGCAGTTTCTCACATGAATCTGCCACCAGCGCTGTATCATCAGCGAACAACAACTGACTCACTTCCCAAGCTCTCTCATCCCCAACAGACTTCATACTTGCCCCTCTTTCCAAAACTTGCATTTACCTCCCTAACAACCCCATCCATAAACAAATTAAACAACCATGGAGACATCACACACCCCTGCCGCAAACCTACATTCACTGAGAACCAATCACTTTCCTCTCTTCCTACACGTACACATGCCTTACATCCTCGATAAAAACTTTTCACTGCTTCTAACAACTTTCCTCCCACACCATATATTCTTAATACCTTCCACAGAGCATCTCTATCAACTCTATCATATGCCTTCTCCAGATCCATAAATGCTACATACAAATCCATTTGCTTTTCTAAGTATTTCTCACATACATTCTTCAAAGCAAACACCTGATCCACACATCCTCTACCACTTCTGAAACCACACTGCTCTTCCCCAATCTGATGCTCTGTACATGCCTTCACCCTCTCAATCAATACCCTCCCATATAATTTACCAGGAATACTCAACAAACTTATACCTCTGTAATTTGAGCACTCACTCTTATATCAAACATATATCTATATATCTTATATCAAACATATATCTATCTATATATATATATATGTAGCATTTATGGATCTGGAGAAGGCATATGATAGAGTTGATAGAGATGCTCTGTGGAAGGTATTAAGAATATATGGTGTGGGAGGAAAGTTGTTAGAAGCAGTGAAAAGTTTTTATCGAGGATGTAAGGCATGTGTACGTGTACGAAGAGAGGAAAGTGATTGGTTCTCAGTGAATGTAGGTTTGCGGCAGGGGTGTGTGATGTCTCCATGGTTGTTTAATTTGTTTATGGATGGGGTTGTTAGGGAGGTAAATGCAAGAGTTTTGGAAAGAGGGGCAAGTATGAAGTCTGTTGGGGATGAGAGAGCTTGGGAAGTGAGTCAGTTGTTGTTCGCTGATGATACAGCGCTGGTGGCTGATTCATGTGAGAAACTGCAGAAGCTGGTGACTGAGTTTGGAAAAGTGTGTGGAAAGAAGAAAGTTAAGAGTAAATGTGAATAAGAGCAAGGTTATTAGGTACAGTAGGGTTGAGGGTCAAGTCAATTGGGAGGTGAGTTTGAATGGAGAAAAACTGGAGGAAGTGAAGTGTTTTAGATATCTGGGAGTGGATCTGGCAGCGGATGGAACCATGGAAGCGGAAGTGGATCATAGGGTGGGGGAGGGGGCGAAAATTCTGGGGGCCTTGAAGAATGTGTGGAAGTCGAGAACATTATCTCGGAAAGCAAAAATGGGTATGTTTGAAGGAATAGTGGTTCCAACAATGTTGTATGGTTGCGAGGCGTGGGCTATGGATAGAGTTGTGCGCAGGAGGATGGATGTGCTGGAAATGAGATGTTTGAGGACAATGTGTGGTGTGAGGTGGTTTGATCGAGTGAGTACCGTAAGGGTAAGAGAGATGTGTGGAAATAAAAAGAGCGTGGTTGAAAGAGCAGAAGAGGGTGTTTTGAAGTGGTTTGGGCACATGGAGAGGATGAGTGAGGAAAGATTGACCAAGAGGATATATGTGTCGGAGGTGGAGGGAACAAGGAGAAGAGGGAGACCAAACTGGAGGTGGAAAGATGGAGTGAAAAAGATTATGTGTGATCGGGGCCTGATCATGCAGGAGGGTGAAAGGAGGGCAAGGAATAGAGTGAATTGGAGCGATGTGGTATACCAGGGTTGACGTGCTGTCAGTGGATTGAATCAAGGCATGTGAAGCGTCTGGGGTAAACCATGGAAAGCTGTGTAGGTGTGTATATTTGCGTGTGTGGACGTATGTATATACATGTGTATGGGGGGGGGGGGCATTTCTTTCGTCTGTTTCCTTGCGCTACCTCGCAAACGCGGGAGACAGCGACAAAGTATAATAAATATAAATATAATATATATATATATATATATATATATATATATATATATATATATATATATATATATATATATATATATATATATACCTCAACCATGTAATGTAGGCATGATACCTGATGTAAACCATTTACCACTATAACTTGAGAATCGAACCCCGAACTATTTGTGTGGCAGCCAAATAGCCTAACCCCTAGGGCACGATGAATTAAGACAGCATCTCCTCTGTAACCAATCGCTCATTCACGGATCTAGCTGATATGTCACAAATCTTTCACGAGGTGGAAACACTGCCACTCACGCTCTGGACAAGCATACAAGGCCTTTTAATCGACTCCTAAGGCACTATGGTACACTGTATCTTTCTAAACCACGTAATATTCTATATCATATATCATGTGTATATTACATGGTCGAGACATGCACACATTACCGTAGTGCCTGAGGAGTGGATCATAAAGCCTTCCTTCCTTGTCCAGAGCGTGATCGGCAGTGCATCCACCTCGTACAGGATGTGTGACGTATCTGCAGGGGTTACGGAAGAGATGATGTTTTAAGCCCATCGCGGCCTGGGGCTTATGCTGTCTGGTTTCCACACAGATGGTCCGGGGTTCGATTCTGGAGTTATAGTGGTAAATAGTTTGTAAATAAATGTGTGTGTGTGTGTGTGTGTGTGTGTGTGTGTGTGTGTGTGTGGAAAGCTGCTAGAAGTAGTGAAATATTAATCAAGATTAGTAAGGCATGTGTGCGAGTTGGATATGAGAAGGCTGAGTAGTTTCAGGTGGTAGGTGGGTCTGCAGCAGGGACGTGGGTGGAGAGGGGAGTTGATGCAAAGGTCTTCGAGTGAGGAGCAGTCTGTCACGGGTGGGGCTTGGGGAGGTAAGTCAGCTATTGTCTGCTGCATGACACGGCGCCGATGGTAGATTAAAGTGAGAAACTGCAGAATCTTGTTTCTAAGACTCCACAACATTCATCTCGAGAACATAGCTTGTTTTTACAATGCTCAAATAGATTAACACGTGGGCACACAAGATAGCATACGTACGTATATACAGAACAGACACAGGGAATGGTAGGGAAATCTAATGGCTCAACCTGAATGATCAACCTCAAATTACGTCGGCAATTATCTTTCACAGGTCACCAAATTGTCACATCTAAAATGCCCATAACTTATCTTTTTAATGATCTTCCTATTAAACAAGATTCGACAACAATTATTTCCAGAAAAAAGGTTGTATTCAAAATGGTTGCGGAGAATGTTTCTAATCATTATGGTGGTCAAGAGAGGCTTTATTTTGTACAATGGCACTATGCCAATTGTACTAACCGCTTCTGACACTATATCTCTTTCCCCGTGTGACCAATGCAAAACCTGTTCATGGTGTTGTTGTATGTGGGATGTTTGAGTGTTCCGAGGTCGGAGCTGTGTATTAGGATGCCAGTCCATCCGACTGTAGCTACTTGCAGGCCTCCACACACAGGTACGTGATTATATAGATGATGAGTTTTCTATCGACTCGACTTATAATCATATGAACCTATCTTATACCAAATCAACCCACTCTCACTCCAAAAAACGGACCCGGCCACGCAGGCCGACTTATGACGTCATGCGGCCCTGAACGCTCACTTGCAAGGAAAATGTGAGGAAAGGTACGGATACTGTGAGGAAAGGTACCTGATACTCTGAGGAAAGGTGTAGAAAGCGTGAGCAGTGTACATGAATCTACGTTTTCCTTATCCCTGTACTAGCACGTTTTCTTTGTTAAGGGTCAATGACGTGACATACAAGCTCCACCCACATGCGTATGGGTCGACTCGGTATATAAAAGCCGCCGGGCCGTCAAAGGAATGAAGGAGCCGGTGGAATGCAACGAGGTGGCGAATGCAGAAATACAAGTATAAGTGTTGTTGACTATGATAGGAGCCGAAGTAAATAAGGTATTCAACACTATTAACCTTACTGCAGAGCAGAAAAAGGATGTCAAGGAGGTGCTCAAGGCTTTCGAGGGTTACTGCCAGCCCTACAAAATACCACATTTGATAGGTACAGGTTCGATCTACGTAGACAGACATCTTGTGAATCTTCTGAGTAATATGTTACTGCACCTCGACATCTTGTCCTCAAGTGTGATTTTGGAGAATATACCAAACCAGATTTTAAGGGATCGTATTACGTGCGGCATAAGTGTCAACAAGGATCGTGATCGTTTACTTTGGGAGGAGAGAGAGAGAGAGAGAGAGAGAGAGAGAGAGAGAGAGAGAGAGAGAGAGAGAGAGAGAGAGAGAGAGAGAGAATCACCAGACCGTATCCTTGAGATAATAGAGCGCAGTGAAGTAGCAAACACACAATAGGGGGAAGCAGGAAAAATGACAATCGGCAGCGAACATTCATAATTATGCACAGAGAAGCAGTAAAGTAATACCGTCAGATGGGTAGAACAGGATGTCAGGCATCAGCAGTCGGGCCACGTGGATCTGTGACTGTGGAGGGGATCACACGGAGCAGAGGGAGTCTAGTCTGGCTTGGGGCAAGGTGAGCACCAGGTGCAATGGGCGAAACTACTTCAGGATAGAATGCCAGTTATTAATAAAACAGGTTCATATCCTGGGACACACGTGGACGACTCAGAATCGGAAGTCTCCACTGTGGTAACTGTTTTAAGTGTTCAAGCGTAAAGCGTAGCAACATTTAGTTTGAAAATGGGACCAAGTGCTACACCGTATGTCAGACTGGTAGTGGACCAGATTACACCGTAGTACCCATTCTTTGTTAAGGGCCAATGACTTAACATACAAGCTCCACCCACATGCGTGTGGGTCGACTCGGTATATAAAAGCTTAAGTTTCGACATCCGCGATAGAACGCAGTTACAGGTGACGACCGGATGAATAAGGTTCAGCAGTTACACAACTGCTGAACCTTCTTCATAAGGACTAAAAAGCCTCCCTCACACCCCTTGAGTGAGGCGTGTGAAGATCACGGGTGAACGCTCATGTGTACTTCGAAGAGGTAAACGGTATCATTTGATCTTTGCTGGAAATGAAACCGGTGAAAGCAATACCCGTGCAATACAAGCATCATGTCAAGCCATTACAAAAGGCACACCATTGCGACAGTACCCACAGGTGTCTGACGGATCAGTGGGAAAGTTGAATGTGCCTTACAAAGTTCGAATGGATAAATCACTGCCTCCAGTACAACACGCGCCACGTCGAGTAAGAGCAGCTACACATTCTCGGCTGCGACAGGAAACAGATCATTGGAAAAAGCTGGAAATCATTTCTAAAGATGAAGTACCAACAGACTGGGTTCTCACCACGGTTTGTGGTGCCAAGGAAAAATGGAAAACTGCGGATTTGCTTTGATCCGAGGGATCTGAAAATGGCGGTCAGAAAGGCGCACTACCTGCGGCCAGTTATCAAGGACATCGTCACTAATCATCGGGAGCAAATACCTTTACAGTTCTGGATGTTAAAGTAGGATTTTTGGCTCGTGCAACTGGAAGATCAGAGCTCCTATTTGCCTAGATTCAATACCCACTTCGGCAGATACAGTTGGCTTCCGTTGCCGTCTGGGATCAATTCTGCATCTGTAGTCTTCCAGCGTCACGTGCGTCAGGTAGTATAGAAGGTTTACTACGAGGTTAGGTTGTAGCTGTCGATTTCATTGTGTATGGCTGTGGTAAGACTGGGGAGGAAGTGATTCAGGATCACTGCACTAGTTTTTAGGCCGATGCAAGGAGCTCTATGTGGTTGTGGTTGTGAATAAACTTCAGTTTAGACTCTGAAAAGTATCCTTTATTGGTCATGTAGTAAAGAGGGTGGGAATATACCTACATTTCAAAAACCTGAGACCCAGAGGGAGATGGCTGCTCTGACTGATGCACTGGACGTCCGGCCTTTGTCAAGAATGATTCATTACCTGTCCCAAGTTTTTGCCTGGACTGGAAGACGTGACGAAACCTCTAAGGAAACTTACAAAAAAAAAGTTACCACGTTGAAATGGCAGAAGGCTCAACAGCAACGCCCGTTCTAAGATACCGTAGCATGAAGGACGAGGTTAATGTGCCGTGTGAGTCATCACAAACTGGACTGGATGCCGTGCTTAACCAGAAGGGTCAGCCGGTCTCCTGTGCAGTACAGACGGATCAAAACCTTTGAAACCTATCTTGGAGAAGCCCTTGGAAGCCGCAATAGCATGAATGAAAAAAAAAATAGTTTAGATGTGATATATAGAAAAAAAAAAAAAAGGTTTTGGCAGATACACTTAGTCGTGCATATCTACCTGACTGTGGAGGACGCAAGAACAGTCAACATGCTCGAGACAGTGAGGTATCAGGCCACTCTGATGGCAAGTACACGACTTAGGATATCCAAAGACATACAGATGAGGATGAAGTATTACAGGCGCGGCGCAGTGCGATGAAGTCAGGATGATCCAACACAAGAGTTGAAGTTTCCGTTGCGGTTCGTCCATTCTTTAACTACCGATACAAAATGCATGAAGACGAATTGTTCGTTACAGAAACGTGCTAAAGATGTCAGTCTCTTGACACAAGGAATAGCTGGACATCGCATTCCGAAGTCAAGTCGGGTCAGAAGGTTGTCTGCGTCGTATTAGCGAGGCATTCATTTGGCCGGGAATGCGAGCAGATTTAAAAGCACTTGTCGGCCTGTGTGAAGTTTGTTTAAGGAGTACAGGAATTCCAAGCAAGGAAGATAACCGAAGTCATGATTTTGCTCCTCGACCTTCGTCTAAGGTAGGGGCTGATACTTGTCATTTTGAATATCGTGATCTACCGGTTGTCGTGGACGACTACTGTAATTACATAGACGTAGCCAAAGTATGGCGTCTCACATCACGAGGGAGTGATCCGGGAGATTCCGGACGTCTTTGCTCGACACACGGTACCAGACACCCTCATGACTGATATGGTCTACGGCACAGCGTGGTCGAGTTACCACCCTTCACGATGAATATAGTCGTTTAAGCACATCAACTTTAGCCTTAGATATCCGCTGCAAAATAGGAAGATCGAAAGTGCTATGAAAAAGGTGAAGAGGCTGTTAACAGAGTGCAAGTTGTCAGAACAACCGGGATTCATGGCAACGATGAACTGGCATAATGCTCTGGGTGGGGACATGCCGTCAAGCCCAGAACGAGGCTTATTGGATGACTGCTGTCCGACAGTCATAGTGTGCACTTCATCCCTGCTACAACCACGGAGCATGATACTATGGATATAACAGGAAGGAAAGCTAAACAGACACACGTTTATATCAAAGCTCAGGTCCACCATCTCGTACCTCTCCAGGGGGTACAATAGGCATGCGACTCCCTGGCATTCAAGAGTGGACGCTAGGAATATACCGAGAGGAAGTTCTGCCTCGATCACATGTGGCGAACGAATATACCGGAGAAATGGTCGTCCACTTCAGTGCACGAGAGGGAGACTAGATGAGCAAAGGAAATAAGACGGAAGATTACGAGGAGTCGCATAGAGATTGTACCAGACCCCTGAAGAGACCGAGCCACTATCCCCCGCCAGAGCTGCGTGAGCCGTAACCCGTCATGCCAACTCGTGAGGACCAACAAACTACCTTGGACGCCAAGTCTCCTGCCGTTTCTGCACCGTAACCGGCTCCATTTCATGGGTCTTGCGAGGACCAAAAGAACTCCTGTACATTACAGCAGAGATGATCACATCTAGTCTGCTTTGTCTCTGTAAGTGTAGCCTGTATCAGCACTGTATCGCGGCCCGCATCTTAATACTTGTATGATATATTGAAAGTACTTTAATCTCTGTGTGTTTTAATTCTGTCATTTCTTTGTGAACTTGCAGTAATTACAAGCAACAATTATTACTTCAGCTCAGTATATGTATCCTAATTAAAATCACTTCATTTCTGTATCAGCTGAATCTAAGTATCTCTTGTAAATTTGCTGTAATGCTACGTATCATATTTGGACGGGAGAAAGAGTAACGTAACAAGTGGTTCAGATACAGAGCTGTGGTGGGTGTTTTTGTGTTCCTGGGTTGGCGGAGCCCGTGCGAAGTGCGGTCAGTGCGACCAGCCAGTATGCTGCATCTCTGCCGCCGGCCCAAACACATGCGCTCTCGCTCTGGATCTGGTTGTACTACTACCTCCACAAGTTCATCAATGTATAGCTCTAGAGTTTCATATACACTTTTCACTTGACCGAGCATCACACTTAGATGCTCCAGATCTTCCGTGTAAATACTTCAAAATAGAGGCAAGGTTTCAAACAACGGCACCTTGGCCTTGAGGGTCGCGTCTTGAAGCCAACAAAAGCGGCTTTTCAGTTGCTCTTATGTACTTTGGGTAAAATGGGTTGACAGTACCAAAGAAGGTTCTCATTACCCAACGTAGAGTTTAAAACATTTCTGAGGAGGGCCTAGGAAAGTAAAACTAGCGGAAGACCTGAAGAGGACCTGGGGAAAACCTGTGGACGAACTGAAGAAGATTTGGGGAAGACATGAGAATAACCTGGAAAAACCCTAGTAAGACCTGATGAGGAACTGGAGAAGACCTACAGATTACCTGGAAATGACCTGAAGGAGACCTGGGGAAGACCTGTTAGTGCTTTTGTTTATCATTCTTTCACTCCGAATCATCATATTACGTAAAAGAACCCCATATCTGGACAAGGTTCAAAGGTACAACATGTTAGCATTGAAGGCCAATTTAAGGTTAAGAAAGACCATCATATTTACCTAAGAAGCGCCAAGTACCCAAACTCGTCAGCATAATAAGAGAAAACAGTGTAAGCAACCAGAGACCAAAATTGCTCAGGGATTCACCTGCAGCCACTCTAAACAATGTGAACTAGGAACGATGGAGAAGTTAGAAAAGACTTGGACATGTACTATAAAGTGCACAACATTACCCAGGATGTAGCAGCTATGTAGGCACATGGGCCGTGGGGTCAAGCAGCCTGACTAAGCAGAGCTGTGTGTGTGTGTGTGTGTGTGTGTGTGTGTGTGTGTGTGTGTGTGTGTGTGTGTTTGTGTGTGTGTGTGTGTGTGTGTGTGTGTGTGTGTGTGTGTGTGTGTGCTCGCGCGCGTGCGTGTGTGTGTGTATGTTGTACTTGGGTAAACAGACAAATAGACAGACATATACAATGAAAGACAGATGGATAGCTATGTAGATAGATAGTTAAACAAACAGATAGGTAGGTTGGTACGAACGAAAGTAGGTAGATAGGTAGAGAGATACAGATAGATAAAAAGAAATGTAGATTGATAGGCAGATGTGTTTGATTAATATCTGTGTTATGGGGAGAGAGATTTACACTCGTGTTCCAGAGGAATTGAAGTGTTTTAGATACCTGGGAGTGGATCTGGCAGCGGATGGAAACATGGAAGCGGAAGTGGATCATAGGGTGGGGGAGAGGGGCGAAAATTCTGGGAGCCTTGAAGAATGTGTGGAAGTCGAGAACATTATCTCGGAAAGCAAAAATGGGTATGTTAGAAAGAATAGTGGTTCCAACAATGTTGTATGGTTGCGAGGCGTGGACTATGGATAGAGTTGTGCGCAGGAGGATGGATGTGCTGGAAATGAGATGTTTGAGGACAATGTGTGGTGTGAGGTGGTTTGATCGAGTAAGTAACGTAAGGGAAAGAGAGATGTGTGGAAATAAAAAGAGCGTGGTTGAGAGAGCAGAAGAGGGTGTTTTGAAATGGTTTGGTCACATGGAGAGAATGAGTGAGGAAAGGTTGACCAAGAGGATATATGTGTCGGAGGTGGAGGGAACGAGGAGAAGAGGGAGACCAAATTGGAGGTGGAAAGATGGAGTGAAAAAGATTTTGTGTGATCGCGGCCTGAACATGCAGGAGGGTGAAAGGAGGGCAAGGAATAGAGTGAATTGGAGCGATGTGGTATACCGGGGTTGACGTGCTGTCAGTGGATTGAATCAAGGCATGTGAAGCGTCTGGGGTAAACCATGGAAAGCTGTGTAGGTATGTATATTTGCGTGTGTGGACGTATGTATATACATGTGTATGGGGGTGGGTTGGGCCATTTCTTTCGTCTGTTTCCTTGCGCTACCTCGCAAACGCGGGAGACAGCGACAAAGCAAAAAAAAAAAAAAAAAAAATATATATATATATATATATATATATATATATATATATATATATATATTTTTTTTTTTTTTTTTTTTTTTCATACTTTGTCGCTGTCTCCCGCGTTTGCGAGGTATGCTTGTAGATTTATGTGCTGAAAAAGGACTGATGATTGGGAATACCTGGTTTAAAAAGCGAGATATACATAAATGTACGTATGTAAATAGGAGAGATGGCCAGAGAGCGTTATTGGATTACGTGTTAATTGACAGGCGCGCGAAAGAGAGACTTTTGGATGTTAATGTGCTGAGAGGTGCAACTGGAGGGATGTCTGATCATTATCTTGTGGAGGCTAAGGTGAAGATTTGTATGGGCTTTCAGAAAAGAAGAGTGAATGTTGGGGTGAAGAGGGTGGTGAGATTAAGTGAGCTTGGGAAGGAGACTTGTGTGAGTAAGTATCAGGAGAGACTGAGTACAGAATGGAAAAAGGTGAGAACAATGGAAGTAAGGGGGAGTGGGGGAGAAATGGGATGTATTTAGGGAATCAGTGATGGCTTGCGCAAAAGATGCTTGTGGCATGAGAAGCGTGGGAGGTGGGTTGATTAGAAAGGGTAGTGAGTGGTGGGATGAAGAAGTAAGAGTATTAGTGAAAGAGAAGAGAGAGGCATTTGGACGATTTTTGCAGGGAAAAAATGCAATTGAGTGGGAGATGTATAAAAGAAAGAGACAGGAGGTCAAGAGAAAGGTGCAAGAGGTGAAAAAAAAGGGCAAATGAGAGTTGGGGTGAGAGAGTATCATTAAATTTTAGGGAGAATAAAAAGATGTTCTGGAAGGAGGTAAATAAAGTGCGTAAGACAAGGGAGCAAATGGGAACTTCAGTGAAGGGCGCAAATGGGGAGGTGATAACAAGTAGTGGTGATGTGAGAAGGAGATGGAGTGAGTATTTTGAAGGTTTGTTGAATGTGTTTGATGATAGAGTGGCAGATATAGGGTGTTTTGGTCGAGGTGGTGTGCAAAGTGCGAGGGTTAGGGAAAATGATTTGGTAAACAGAGAAGAGGTAGTAAAAGCTTTGCGGAAGATGAAAGCCGGCAAGGCAGCAGGTTTGGATGGTATTGCAGTGGAATTTATTAAAAAAGGGGGTGACTGTATTGTTGACTGGTTGGTAAGGTTATTTAATGTATGTATGACTCATGGTGAGGTGCCTGAGGATTGGCGGAATGCGTGCATAGTGCCATTGTACAAAGGCAAAGGGGATAAGAGTGAGTGCTCCAATTACAGAGGTATAAGTTTGTTGAGTATTCCTGGTAAATTATATGGGAGGGTATTGATTGAGAGGGTGAAGGCATGTACAGAGCATCAGATTGGGGAAGAGCAGTGTGGTTTCAGAAGTGGTAGAGGATGTGTGGATCAGGTGTTTGCTTTGAAGAATGTATGTGAGAAATACTTAGAAAAGCAAATGGATTTGTATGTAGCATTTATGGATCTGGAGAAGGCATATGATAGAGTTGATAGAGATGCTCTGTGGAAGGTATTAAGAATATATGGTGTGGGAGGCAAGTTGTTAGAAGCAGTGAAAAGTTTTTATCGAGGATGTAAGGCATGTGTACGTGTAGGAAGAGAGGAAAGTGATTGGTTCTCAGTGAATGTAGGTTTGCGGCAGGGGTGTGTGATGTCTCCATGGTTGTTTAATTTGTTTATGGATGGGGTTGTTAGGGAGGTAAATGCAAGAGTTTTGGAAAGAGGGGCAAGTATGAAGTCTGTTGGGGATGAGAGAGCTTGGGAAGTGAGTCAGTTGTTGTTCGCTGATGATACAGCGCTGGTGGCTGATTCATGTGAGAAACTGCAGAAGCTGGTGACTGAGTTTGGTAAAGTGTGTGAAAGAAGAAAGTTAAGAGTAAATGTGAATAAGAGCAAGGTTATTAGGTACAGTAGGGTTGAGGGTCAAGTCAATTGGGAGGTGAGTTTGAATGGAGAAAAACTGGAGGAAGTGAAGTGTTTTAGATATTTGGGAGTGGATCTGGCAGCGGATGGAACCATGGAAGCGGAAGTGGATCATAGGGTGGGGGAGGGGGCAAAAATTCTGGGGGCCTTGAAGAATGTGTGGAAGTCGAGAACATTATCTCGGAAAGCAAAAATGGGTATGTTTGAAGGAATAGTGGTTCCAACAATGTTGTATGGTTGCGAGGCGTGGGCTATGGATAGAGTTGTGCGCAGGAGGATGGATGTGCTGGAAATGAGATGTTTGAGGACAATGTGTGGTGTGAGGTGGTTTGATCGAGTGAGTAACGTAAGGGTAAGAGAGATGTGTGGAAATAAAAAGAGCGTGGTTGAGAGAGCAGAAGAGGGTGTTTTGAAGTGGTTTGGGCACATGGAGAGGATGAGTGAGGAAAGATTGACCAAGAGGATATATGTGTCGGAGGTGGAGGGAACGAGGAGAAGAGGGAGACCAAATTGGAGGTGGAAAGATGGAGTGAAAAAGATTTTGTGTGATCGGGGCCTGAACATGCAGGAGGGTGAAAGGAGGGCAAGGAATAGAGTGAATTGGAGCGATGTGGTATACCGGGGTTGACGTGCTGTCAGTGGATTGAATCAAGGCATGTGAAGCGTCTGGGGTAAACCATGGAAAGCTGTGTAGGTATGTATATTTGCGTGTGTGGACGTATGTATATACATGTGTATGGGGGGGGGGGGGGTTTGGGCCATTTCTTTTGTCTGTTTCCTTGCGCTACCTCGCAAACGCGGGAGACAGCGACAAAGTATAAAAAAAAAAAAGAAAAAAAAAAAAAAAATATATATATATATATATATATATATATATATATATATATATATATATATATATATATATATATATATATATATATATGTGAATTATCCCTGGGGATAGGGGAGAAAGAATACTTCCCACGTATTCCCTGCGTGTCGTAGAGGGCGACTAAAAGGGGAGAGAGCGGGGGGCTGGAAATCCTCCCCTCTAGTTTTTTTTTTTTAAATTTCCAAAAGAAGGAACAGAGAAGGGGGCCAGGTGAGGATATTCCCTCAAAGGCTCAGTCCTCTGTTCTTAAAGCTACCTCGCTAATGCGGGAAATGGCGAATAGTTTGAAAGAAAGATATATGTGAATATGAGTGGATGAGTCATTCTCCGTCTGTGTCCTGGCACTACCTAGCTGACGCGGGAGACGGCGATTAAGTATATATCAGCCCCTCACTAGGGAGGGTTGTCAGGCGGGTTAGCTGAGAGACGTCTACCGTGTCCAGGACTTAACGACAGAAAGTGTTCACTATTGTTTATCTCGGAAGTGGAGATAACGCTGTTTACTTTACGATCAAAGGAGACAAAGTATTCGTCGAGAGGTATAAAGGCCAAGCATACCTGATTCCTTTACGATATTTAAGCCCTTGCTTAGTGGTAAATCCTAAATCCGCAACGGCTAAATCCTTACTTCAAGCTGGACAAGACTCGACACATTTCTAGCCGTGGACGTGTCCTTGCTCTGTAACCGGTCCTTCCCATCCTTAACCCCTGGATGATCCTCACCTGCTCACGATTACGGTGTTTCCAGACTGACGTCAATGGGGCCCGTCAGTGAAATCGTCCGTCCGGGTGTGTCCCGGATGAACGTGGTATATTTATGTACGTACAACTCCCACCAGCTTGTGGATTAGGACATGGGTTCCACTTCGGTTGGTTGGTTGTTTGGACTTTACACATTTCAACTGCCAGGGTTATCAAATGGCCATCAATGTCAAGCTACATCCAACATCTGAGTAATCTTCAACTACTTCTTCAGGTGTAAAAGATGTTCTAAGACCACATACACTCTCACTGTATATGTGGCCCTTTTCGGGTTCAGAGATGTGAATCTTGTACAATTTTGACTGTAAACTTATAATTCTATGCGGTGATATCACTAAAACCAAAATACAGATATTGCTATTCACAGAACAAATATCATCCCATGCAATATGTTAGTTCTAAAGACTTGGGAAAATTTTTTTAAATCTATATGAGTCGAGTACAGATACTTGGACCTATGGGGCCAGAAGACTATCGCAAGCACTACCTAGAACAATGCAAGGCTTCAAGGAACATTCATAATCACTTCTTAAAACGCAGATGACGTCTCAAGGTACATATTCCTCGAAACGATCAAAAATATTTCACTGGATAACAATGGCTCTGGAAGCCATAAATAAGAGGCACACAAAGACACGCATCCATTGCTCCATCTCTCTCAGGAATGTTCAGTCTCTTCTTTACAGATTTTGAGATTCTAGGAATTATCATTGACGTAAACCAAGTGGTTCCACGACTCCCATGATTTTCCCAGTGATCATATATATATATATATATATATATATATATATATATATATATATATATATATATAAATGAGTGTGTGTGTGTGTGTGTGCAGCATATTACATACACATGTATGAAGCACTGATATGTGTAAACTCGCTGGAAAAAGTAAATACAGAAGCTCTAAGCCCTCGACTGTATTTCACGCCATTTCCAAGAATACAGAGTCAAGATGAACAAGAGAATATATACCAGACCAGCCCACACCACAGCTGAGGAGACCAGGAACAGATGATCTGAGAAACATGGAAAGGTTGACCTGAACGGTACAGTGACCCGTCTATCTACCTGGCAGGTCAGCTGCTGCTTTCTGAATTTTACCACATTTCAACACAGATTTCGTTAAGGTATTATCTAATTTACACATTCCTTCATTTATGTTCATGGTGTGATAATATTAACAAGAGGGGATTCAACAATAAGCCATTCTTTAAGTGACACACAGGGGTAAACAATTTTTGACTTCCCCAGTTCACCAGATGTGGAATACCATCTATGCTGTTAAATCCTCTCCTTAAAGATTCATCCGTTTGGCCAATATGCATCTTCTTACAGACTTTACATGGAATACAGTAGAAACCTGAGTTTATCTTTTTCTCTTTGTATTAGATGATGGGCTGTTCTTTACAAAGCACTTCCGTATAGTGCCTTCATATCTGAGAACATTAATGTTTAGCTGTCTCATAATACTTGTAAGAGGTGAGAATTCCTACTGGCAGGGGTAGAGCTAAATATTCTTGTTCTTGAACTTGCCTTCACTTCTCATTACTATAGTATGTATTCATTGCTTTTTGTATGCATTTATCAATAAATTTCTCATAATAACTAAGTATGCTTTGTAGTATCATATATACGATCATTTTCCTCATTTAGGAAATCAGGGTAGTAAATTCTTGGGGCCCTAATAAAAATACCCGCAAAATCAAAAATCTTGACTGAGCCCTGATGGTTCAAGAAATGATTAATGAATGAAATTTCACTTCCAAATGTGAAGACACCATACGGAATAGCTTAGGGGATAAGAGTGAGTGCTCAAATTACAGAGGTATAAGTTTGTTGAGTATTCCTGGTAAATTATATGGGAGGGTATTGATTGAGAGGGTGAAGGCATGTACAGAGCATCAGATTGGGGAAGAGCAGTGTGGTTTCAGAAGTGGTAGAGGATGTGTGGATCAGGTGTTTGCTTTGAAGAATGTATGTGAGAAATACTTAGAAAAGCAAATGGATTTGTATGTAGCATTTATGGATCTGGAGAAGGCATATGATAGAGTTGATAGAGATGCTCTGTGGAAGGTATTAAGAATATATGGTGTGGGAGGAAAGTTGTTAGAAGCAGTGAAAAGTTTTTATCGAGTATGTAAGGCATGTGTACGTGTAGGAAGAGAGGAAAGTGATTGGTTCTCAGTGAATGTAGGTTTGCGGCAGGGGTGTGTGATGTCTCCATGGTTGTTTAATTTGTTTATGGATGGGGTTGTTAGGGAGGTAAATGCAAGAGTTTTGGAAAGAGGGGCAAGTATGAAGTCTGTTGGGGATGAGAGAGCTTGGGAAGTGAGTCAGTTGTTGTTCGCTGATGATACAGCGCTGGTGGCTGATTCATGTGAGAAACTGCAGAAGCTGGTGACTGAGTTTGAAAAAGTGTGTGGAAGAAGAAAGTTAAGAGTAAATGTGAATAAGAGCAAGGTTATTAGGTACAGTAGGGTTGAGGGTCAAGTCAATTGGGAGGTGAGTTTGAATGGAGAAAAACTGGAGGAAGTGAAGTGTTTTAGATATCTGGGAGTGGATCTGGCAGCGGATGGAACCATGGAAGCGGAAGTGGATCAGAGGGTGGGGGAGGGGGCGAAAATTCTGGGGGCCTTGAAGAATGTGTGGAAGTCGAGAACATTATCTCGGAAAGCAAAAATGGGTATGTTTGAAGGAATAGTGGTTCCAACAATGTTGTATGGTTGCGAGGCGTGGGCTATGGATAGAGTTGTGCGCAGGAGGATGGATGTGCTGGAAATGAGATGTTTGAGGACAATGTGTGGTGTGAGGTGGTTTGATCGAGTGAGTAACGTAAGGGTAAGAGAGATGTGTGGAAATAAAAAGAGCGTGGTTGAGAGAGCAGAAGAGGGTGTTTTGAAGTGGTTTGGGCACATGGAGAGGATGAGTGAGGAAAGATTGACCAAGAGGATATATGTGTCGGAGGTGGAGGGAACAAGGAGAAGAGGGAGACCAAATTGGAGGTGGAAAGATGAAGTGAAAAAGATTTTGTGTGATCGGGGCCTGAACATGCAGGAGGGTGAAAGGAGGGCAAGGAATAGAGTGAATTGGAGCGATGTGGTATACCGGGGTTGACGTGCTGTCAGTGGATTGAAGCAAGGCATGTGAAGCGTCTGGGGTAAACCATGGAAAGCTGTGTAGGTATGTATATTTGCGTGTGTGGACGTATGTATATACATGTGTATGGGGGGGGGGGGGCCATTTCTTTCGTCTGTTTCCTTGCGCTACCTCGCAAACGCGGGAGACAGCGACAAAGTATAATAAATATAAATATAAATATATATATATTATATATATATATATATATATATATATATATATATATATATATATATATTATTTATTATTTTTTATTTTCCTTTGTTGCTGTCTCCCGCGTTTGCGAGGTAGCGCAAGGAAACAGACGAAAAAAATGGCCCAACCCACCCCCATACACAATGTATATACATACACGTCCCCACACGCAAATATACATCTCAATGTACACATATATATACACACACAGACACATACATATATACCCATGCACATAATTCACACTGTCTGCCTTTATTCATTCCCATCGCCACCTCGCCACACATGGAATACCATCCCCCTCCCCCCTCATGTGTGCGAGGTAGCACTAGCAAAATACAACAAAGGCCCCATTCGTTCACATTCAGTCTCTAGCTGTCATGCAATAATGCCCGAAACCACAGCTCCCTTTCCACATCCAGGCCCCACACAATTTTCCATGGTTTACCCCAGACGCTTCACATACCCTGATTCAATCCACTGACAGCACGTCAACCCCGGTATACCACATCGATCCAATTCACTCTATTCCTTGCCCTCCTTTCACCCTCCTGCATGTTCAGGCCCCGATCACACAAAATCTTTTTCACTCCATCTTTCCACCTAAAATTTGGTCTCCCACTTCTCGTTCCCTCCACCTCCGACACATATATCCTCTTTGTCAATCTTTCCTCACTCATTCTCTCCATGTGCCCAAACCATTTCAAAACACCCTCTTCTGCTCTCTCAACCACGCTCTTTTTATTTCCACACATCTCTCTTACCCTTACATTACTTACTCGATCAAACCACCTCACACAACACATTGTCCTCAAACATCTCATCTCCAGCACATCCACCCTCCTCCGCACAACTCTATCCATACCCCACGCCTCTTTCTTGCCCCTCTTTCCAAAACTCTTGCATTCACCTCCCTAACAACCCCATCCATAAACAAATTAAACAACCATGGAGACATCACACACCCCTGCCGCAAACCTACATTCACTGAGAACCAATCACTTTCCTCTCTTCCTACACGTACACATGCCTTACATCCTCGATGAAAACTTTTCACTGCTTCTAACAATTTGCCTCCCACACCATATATTCTTAATACCTTCCAAAGAGCATCTCTATCAACTCTATCATATGCCTTCTCCAGATCCATAAATGCTACATACAGATCCATTTGCTTTTCTAAGTATTTCTCACATATATTCTTCAAAGCAAACACCTGATCCACAAATAATCTACCACTTCTGAAACCACTCTGCTCTTCCCCAATCTGATGCTCTGTATATGCCTTCACCCTCTCAATCAATACCCTCCCATATAAGTTCCCAGGAATACTCAACAAACTTATACCTCTGTAATTTGAGCACTCACTCTTATCCCCTTTGCCTTTGTAAAATGGCACTATGCAAGCATTCCGCCAATCCTCAGGCACCTCACCATGAGTCATACATACATTAGATAACCTTACCAACCAGTCAACAATACAGTCACCCCCTTTTTTAATAGATTCCACTGCAATACCATCCAAACCTGCTGCCTTGCCGGCTTTCATCTTCCGCAAAATTTTTACTACCTCTTCTCTGTTTACCAAATCATTTTCCCTAGCCCTCTCACTTTGCACACCACCTCGTCCAAAACACCCTATATCTGCCACTCTATCATCAAACACATTTAACAAACCTTCAAAATACTCACTCCATCTCCTTCTCACATCACCACTACTTGTTATCACCTCCCCATTAGCCCCCTTCACTGAAGTTCCCATTTGCTCCCTTGTCTTACGCACTTTATCTACCTCCTTCCAAAACATCTTTTTATTCTCCCTAAAATTTAATAATACTTTCTCACCCCAACTCTCATTTGCCCTCTTTTTCACCTCTTGCACCTTTCTCTTGACCTCCCGCCTCTTTCTTTTATACATCTCCCACACATTTCCATTTTTTCCCTGCAAAAATCGTCCAAATGCCTCTCTCTTCTCTTTCACTAATAATCTTACTTCTTCATCTCACCACTCGCTACCTTTCTAATCAACCCACCTCCCACGCTTCTCATGCCCCAAGCATCTTTTGCGCAAGCCATCACTGCTTCCCTAAATACATCCCATTCCTCCCCCACTCCCCCTTACCTCCTTTGTTCTCACCTTTTTCCATTCTGTACTCAGTCTCTCCTGGTACTTACTCACACAAGTCTCTTCCCAAGCTCATTTACTCTCACCACTCTCTTCACCCCAACATTCTCTCTTCTTTTCTGAAAACCTCTACAAATCTTCACCTTCGCCTCCACAAGATAATGATCAGACATCCCTCCAGTTGCACCTCTCAGCACATTAACATCCAAAAGTCTCTCTTTCGTGCGCCTATCAATTAACACGTGATCCAATAACGCTCTCTGGCCATCGCTCCTACTTACATACGTATACTTATGTATATCTCGCTTTTTAAACCAGGTATTCCCAATCACCAGTCCTTTCTCAGCACACAAATCCACAAGCTCTTCACCATTTTCATTTACAACACTGAACACCCCAAGTATACCAATTATTCCCTCAACTGCCACATTACTCACCTTTGCATTCAAATCACCTATCACTATAACCCGGTCTTGTACATCAAAACCACTAACACACTCATTCAGCTGCTCCCAAAACACTTGCCTCTCATGATCTTTCTTCTCATATATATATATGTATATATAAGGAGAGATAGGTAGTATGTCTGAGGAAAGGAACCTTGATGTTTTAGCTCTCAGTGAAACGAAGCTCAAGGGTAAAGGGGAAGAGCGGTTTGGGAATGTCTTGGCAGTAAAGTCAGGGGTTGAAAAACTGATCCAGAACAGAATCCAGCATATAATCCCACTCTGATCTACACAACAAGGCTTTAAACTCCATACCTCCACTACATTACTGCAAAAAAAACATCACAGGACACATCATATACAACAACAACTCACAGCATTTGTGGTAAAGACATCAACATAGCATTTGACACTATCCACTGATATAGCCAAACACAAATGATACTTCACACCACCTTACAAAACAATGTCAAAAAGTGGATGGCCAACTTCATACCCGACATTCACCTCTTAAACCCTCATGCCCGCTCTACAATGGAGTTCCCAAAGGGGCGGTTCTTCCTCCAACCCTTTTCAGTCTCTTTGTACATGACCTCCCATCATCTCCTGTCCGCCATGATGTGAAAAAACTCTCATATACAGACGGCCATATAATCACATCACAGCACCCTAACGCTATGCAATTAATGACAAACATGAAACACTAAATCACAAAACTATGAACAGAAGTCTGTTGTCACCTCTTAGCCTCAGACAAACATCAATCCAACTTGCATCCTCCCGTTACCTTGAATGGACAGTTGTGCCCATTCAACATACCTCCGACGATTCCGGGCATCACATACATGTATGACATACCACAAATATCAACCCCAAAGGGTGAAACTAGATTCCCTCACCAACACTTACTGGTACCAGACTTGAACAAGAAAAAGAATTCCTTATTACCAAGTTTCACCTCCCTCGTCATCCACCCTGTCAAAAGCAAATATAACAGAGCTACAACCTACACAAAACGGAGCACTCAGAACAAACAACGGCTTCCTAGCAACAACAAACAATCATCATTCATACAGTAAAACAAAGATCGTCCCAACAAAATCTGACTTTAATGTGCTAGACACTCAAATTCTTTGCAAAATCACTAGACCTACCCATCCAAATAACTCCATAACTAACCACCAACATCTAACTGTGAAAAGTTTACCCATGCTTCACACTTCAAAAACCAGTACTCGCAGATTCTACCAAACCCAGCAAACACAAAAATGACGAACAATATACATAACAAAATGACCCGACAGGTTCTTAACAACCGTCCTCCCAACACAGTCTTAAAAACCACACTAACAGACACATAACCATTTGAAACCACACTCTCCAGATACTATAAGAATTACACGTTCTCATCTGCGTTCTGGACATCATTGTAACATTATAAACACCGATTTCACATAACATAGATCCCAAATGCTCAAGATGCGTCTTCCATAATGAAGGCACGGAACATTTACCTCTACCTGCTATGTGTATTGCAACAAAACCATTACCACATATCTACAACCAGGCTCCACACACCTTTCCGTGATTTTCCCATATATACAGTATATATCATTTTTTTTTTATTATTTATTTTCCTTTGTCGCTGTCTCCCGCGTTTGCGAGGTAGCGCAAGGAAACAGACGAAAGAAATGGCCCAACCCACCCCCATACACAATGTATATACATACACGTCCACACACGCAAATATACATACCTATACATCTCAATGTACACATATATATACACACACAGACACATACATATATACCCATGCACACAATTCACACTCTGCCTTTATTCATTCCCATCGCCACCTCGCCACACATGGAATACCATCCCCATCCCCCCTCATGTGTGCGAGATAGCACTAGGAAAGACAACAAAGGCCCCATTCGTTCACACTCAGTCTCTAGCTGTCATGCAATAATGCCCTAAACCGCAGCTCCCTTTCCACATCCAGGCCCCACACAACTTTCCATGGTTTACCGTAGACGCTTCACATGCCCTGATTCAATCCACTGACAGCACGTCAACCCCAGTATACCACATCGATCCAATTCCCTCTATTCCTTGCCCGCCATTCACCCTCCTGCATGTTCAGGCCCCGATCACACAAAATCTTTTTCACTCCATCTTATTACATATATATATATATATATATATATATATATATATATATATATATATATATATATATATATATATATACTGTGAAGGGTGCTAATGGAGAGGTGATAACAAGTAGTGGTGATGTGAGGAGATGGAGTGAGTATTTTCAAGGTTTGTTGAATGTGTTTGATGATAGAGGGGCACATATAGGATGTTTTAGTCAAGGTGGTGTGCAAAGTGAGAGGGTCAGGGAGAATGATTTGGTAAACAGAGAAGAGGTAGTAAAAGCTTTGCAGAAGATGAAAGCCGGCAAGACAACGGGTTTGCATGGTATTTCAGTGGAATTTCTTAAAAAGGGGGATAAATGTATTGTTGCTTGGTTGGTAAGGCTACTTAATGTATGTATAACTTATGGTGAGGTGCCTGAGGATTGGCGGAATGCTTGCATAGTGCCATTGTACAAAGGCGAAGGGGATAAGAGGGAGTGTTCAAATTACAGAGGTACAAGTTTCTTGAGTATTCGTGGGATATTATATGGGAGGGTATTGATTGAGAGGGTGATGGCATGTACACAGCATCAGATTGTGGAAGAGTAGTGCCATTTCAGAAGTGGTAGAGGATGTGTGGTTCAAGTGTTTGCTTTGAAGAATGTATGTGAAAAACACTTAGAAAAACAAATGGATTTGTATGTAGCATTTATGGATCTGGAGAAGGCATATGATAGAGTTGATGGAGATGCTCTGTAGAAGGTGTTAAGAATATATGGTGTGGGAGGCAAGTTGTTAGAAGCAGTGAAAAGTTGTTATAGAGGATGTAAGGCATGTGTACGTGAAGGAAGAGAGGAAAGCGATTGGTTCTCAGTGAATGTTCGTTTGCGACAGGGATACATGATGTCTCCATGGTTGTTTAATTTGTTTATGAATGGGGTTGTTAGGGAGGTGAATGCAAGAGTTATGGAGAGGGACAATTATGCAGTCGGTTGTGGATAAGAGAGCTTGGGAAGCGAGTCAGTTGTTCTTCGCAGATGATACAGCGCTGGTGGTTGATTGGGGCGAGAAACTGCAGAAGATGGTGACTAAGTTTGGTTTAGTGTGTGAAAGAAGAAAGCTGAACGTAAATGTAAGAGCAAGGTTATTAGGTAGAGCAGGGTTGACAGACAAGTCACTTGGGAGGTAAGTTTGAATGAAGAAAACCTGGAGGATGTGAAGTGTTTTAGATATCTAGGAGTGGATTTGGCAGCGGATGGAACCATGGAAGCGGAAGTGAATCATAGGGTGGGGAGGGGGCGAAAGTTGTGTGAACTTTGAAAAATGTGTGGAAGTTGAGAACGTTATCTTGGAAAGCAGAAATGGGTATGCTTCAAGGAATAGTGGTTCAAACAATAATATATGGTTATGAGGCGTGGGCTATATATAGAGTTGTGCGGAGGAGGATGGATATGCGGGAAATGAGATGTTTGTGAGGTGGTTTGATCGAGTAAGTACTGAAAGGGTAAGAGAGATGGGTGTGGTGAAAAGAGTGTGGTTGAGAGACCAGAAGAGGCTGTTATGAAATGCTTTGGTCACATGGAGAGAATGAGCAAGGAAAGATTGAAAAACAACATATATGTGTCAGAGGCGTAGGGAACGAGGAGAAGTGGGAGACCAAATTGGAGGTGGAAAGATGGAACGAAAAAGATTTTGAGTGATCGGGGCCTGAACATGCAGGAGGGTGAAAAGCGTGAAAGCAATAGAGTGAACTGTTACGATGTGGTATACCGGGGTCGATGTGCTATCAATGGATTGAAACAGTGCATGTGAAGCGTCTAGGGTGGACCATGGAAAGTTTTGTGGGGCTTGGATGTGCAAAGGAAGCTGTGGTTTCGGTGCATCATACAAAACAGCCAGAGACTGGGTGTGAAAAAATGTGCCCTTTGTGTCTTTTCCGAGCGCTACCTCGCGCAAATACTAGGAGAGGGTTGTCATTTCATGTATGGCTGGGTTGCAACGAGAATGAATAAGGGCAGACAGTATGAATTATGTACATGTGTCCATCTGTGTATCTCTGTGTGTGTATATATATCTATACGTTGAGATGTATAGGTATGTATATGTGCATGTGTGGACGTGTATGTATATACATGTGTATGTGGGTGGGTTGGGCCATTCTTTCGTCTGTTTCCTTACGCTACCTCGCTAACGCGGAACACAGCGACAAAGTTTAATAAATAAATAATATATATATATATATATATATATATATATATATATATATATATATATATATATATATATATATATATGGAGAGAGGTGGGTGATTATTGGTGCATATGCACCTGGGCATGAGAAGAAAGATCATGAGAGGCAAGTGTTTTGGGAGCAGCTAAATGAGTGTGTTAGCGGTTTTGATGCACGAGACCGGGTTATAGTGATGGGTGATTTGAATGCAAAGGTGAGTAATGTGGCAGTTGAGGGAATAATTGGTATGCATGGGGTGTTCAGTGTTGTAAATGGAAATGGTGAAGAGCTTGTAGATTTATGTGCTGAAAAAGGACTGATGATTGCGAATACCTGGTTTAAAAAGCGAGATATACATAAGTATACTTATGTAAGTAGGAGAGATGGCCAGAGAGCGTTATTGGATTACGTGTTAATTGACAGGCGTGCGAAAGAGAGACTTTTGGATGTCAATGTGCTGAGAGGTGCAACTGGAGGGATGTCTGATCATTATCTTGTGGAGGCTAAGGTGAAGATTAGTATGGGTTTTCAGAAAAGAAGAGTGAATCTTGGGGTGAAGAAGGTGGTGAGAGTAAGTGAGCTTGGGAAGGAGACGTGTGTGAAGAAGTATCAGGAGAGACTGTGTACAGAATGGAAAAAGGTGAGAACAATGGAAGTAAGGGGAGTGGGGGAGGAATGGGATGTATTTAGGGAATCAGTGATGGATTGCGCAAAAGATGCTTGTGGCATGAGAAGAGTGGGAGGTGGGCTGTTTAGAAAGGGTAGTGAGTGGTGGGATGAAGAAGTAAGAGTATTAGTGAAAGAGAAGAGAGAGGCATTTGGACGATTTTTGCAGGGAAAAAATGCAATTGAGTGGGAGAAGTATAAAAGAAAGAGACAGGAGGTCAAGAGAAAGGTGCAAGAGGTGAAAAAAAGGGCAAATGAGAGTTGGGGTGAGAGACTATCAGTAAATTTTAGGGAGAATAAAAAGATGTTCTGGAAGGAGGTAAATAAAGTACGTAAGACAAGGGAGCAAATGGGAACTTCAGTGAAGGGCGTAAATGGGGAGGTGATAACAAGTAGTGGTGATGTGAGAAGGAGATGGAATGAGTATTTTGAAGGTTTGTTGAATGTGTCTGATGACAGAGTGGCAGATATAGGGTGTTTGGGTCGAGGTGGTGTGCAAAGTGAGAGGGTTAGGGAAAATGATTTGGTAAACAGAGAAGAGGTAGTAAAAGCTTTGCGGAAGATGAAAGCCGGCAAGGCAGCAGGTTTGGATGGTATTGCAGTGGAATTTATTAAAAAAGGGGGTGACTGTATTGTTGACTGGTTGGTAAGGTTATTTAATGTATGTATGACTCATGGTGAGGTGCCTGAGGATTGGCGGAATGCGTGCATAGTGCCATTGTACAAAGGCAAAGGGGATAAGAGTGAGTGCTCAAATTACAGAGGTATAAGTTTGTTGAGTATTCCTGGTAAATTATATGGGAGGGTATTGATTGAGAGGGTGAAGGCATGTACAGAGCATCAGATTGGGGAAGAGCAGTGTGGTTTCAGAAGTGGTAGAGGATGTGTGGATCAGGTGTTTGCTTTGAAGAATGTATGTGAGAAATACCTAGAAAAGCAAATGGATTTGTATGTAGCATTTATGGATCTGGAGAAGGCATATGATAGAGTTGATAGAGATGCTCTGTGGAAGGTATTAAGAATATATGGTGTGGGAGGCAAGTTGTTAGAAGCAGTGAAAAGTTTTTATCGAGGATGTAAGGCATGTGTACGTGTAGGAAGAGAGGAAAGTGATTGGTTCTCAGTGAATGTAGGTTTGCGGCAGGGGTGTGTGATGTCTCCATGGTTGTTTAATTTGTTTATGGATGGGGTTGTTAGGGAGGTAAATGCAAGAGTCTTGGAAAGAGGGGCAAGTATGAAGTCTGTTGGGGATGAGAGAGCTTGGGAAGTGAGTCAGTTGTTGTTCGCTGATGATACAGCGCTGGTGGCGGATTCATGTGAGAAACTGCAGAAGCTGGTGACGGAGTTTGGTAAAGTGTGTGGAAGAAGAAAGTTAAGAGTAAATGTGAATAAGAGCAAGGTTATTAGGTACAGTAGGGTTGAGGGTCAAGTCAATTGGGAGGTGAGTTTGAATGGTGAAAAACTGGAGGAAGTGAAGTGTTTTAGATATCTGGGAGTGGATCTGTCAGCGGATGGAACCATGGAAGCGGAAGTGGATCATAGGGTGGGGGAGGGGGCGAAAATTTTGGGAGCCTTGAAAAATGTGTGGAAGTCGAGAACATTATCCCGGAAAGCAAAAATGGGTATGTTTGAAGGAATAGTAGTTCCAACAATGTTGTATGGTTGCGAGGCGTGGGCTATGGATAGAGTTGTGCGCAGGAGGATGGATGTGCTGGAAATGAGATGTTTGAGGACAATGTGTGGTGTGAGGTGGTTTGATCGAGTAAGTAACGTAAGGGTAAGAGAGATGTGTGGAAATAAAAAGAGCGTGGTTGAGAGAGCAGAAGAGGGTGTTTTGAAATGGTTTGGGCACATGGAGAGAATGAGTGAGGAAAGATTGACCAAGAGGATATATGTGTCGGAGGTGGAGGGAACGAGGAGAAGAGGGAGACCAAATTGGAGGTGGAAAGATGGAGTGAAAAGGATTTTGTGTGATCGGGGCCTGAACATGCAGGAGGGTGAAAGGAGGGCAAGGAATAGAGTGAATTGGAGCGATGTGGTATACAGGGGTTGACGTGCTGTCAGTGGATTGAATCAAGGCATGTGAAGCGTCCGGGGTAAACCATGGAAAGCTGTGTAGGTATGTATATTTCCGTGTGTGGACGTGTGTATGTACATGTGTATGGGGGGGGTTGGGCCATTTCTTTCGTCTGTTTCCTTGCGCTACCTCGCAAACGCGGGAGACAGCGACAAAGTATAAAAAAAAAAAAAAAAAATATATATATATATATATACAGAATGGAAAAAAGTGAGAACAAAGGAGGTAAGGGGAGTGGGGGAGGAATGGGATGTATTTAGGGAAGCAGTGATGGATTGCACAAAAGATGCTTGTGGCATGAGAAGCGTGGTAGGAGAGTTGATTAGAAAGGGTAGTGAGTGGTGGGATGAAGAAGTAAGATTATTAGTGAAAGAGAAGAGAGAGGCGTTTGGACGATTTTTGTAGGGAAAAAATGCAAATGAGTGGGAGATGTATAAAAGAAAGAAGCAGGAGGTCAGGAGAAAGGTGCAAGAGGTGAAAAAGAGGGCAAATGAGAGAGTTAGGGTGAGAGAGTATCATAAAATTTCAGGGAGAATAAAAAGATGTTTTGGAAGGAGGTAAATAAAGTGCGTAAGACAAGGGAGCAAATGGGAACTTCAGTGAAGGGGGCTAATGGGGAGGTGATAACAAGTAGTGGTGATGTGAGAAGGAGATGGAGTAAGTATTTTCAAGGTTTGTTGAATGTGTTTGATGGTAGAGTGGCAGATATAGGGTGTTTTGGACGAGGTGGTGTGCAAAGTGAGAGGGTTAGGGAAAATGATTTGGTAAACAGAGAAGAGGTAGGAAAAGCGTTGCGGAAGATGAAAGCCTGCAAGGCAGCAGGTTTGGATGGTATCGCAGTGGAATGTATTAAAAAATGGGGTGACTGTATTGTTGACTGGTTGGTAAGGTTAATTAACGTATGTATGATTCATGGTGAGTTGCCTGAGGATTGGCGGAATGCGTGCATAGTGCCATTGTACAAAGGCAAAGGGGATAAGAGTGAGTGGTCAAATTACAGAGGTATAAGTTTGCTGAGTATTCCTGGTAAATTATATGGGAGGGTATTGATTGAGAGGGTGAAGACATGCACAGAGCATCAGATTGAGGAAGAGCAGTGTGGTTTCAGAAGTGGTAGAGGATGTGTGGATCAGGTGTTTGCTATGAAGAATATATGTGAGAAATACTTAGAAAAACAAATGGATCTGTATGTAGCATTTATGGATCTGGAGAAGGCATATGATAAGAGTTGATAGATATGCTCTGTGGAAGGTATTAAGAATATATGATGTGGGAGGCAAATTGTTAGGAGTGAAAAGTTTTCATCGAGGATGTAAGGCATGTGTACGTGTAGGAAGAGAGGAAAGTGATTGGTTCTCAGTGAATGTAGGTTTGCGACAGGGGTGTGTGATGTCTCCATGGTTGTTTAATTTGTTTATGGATGGGGTTGTTAGGGAGGTGAATGCAAGAGTTTTGGAAAGAGGGGCAAGTATGCAGTCTGTTCCGGATAAGAGAGCTTGGGAAGTGAGTCAGTTGTTGTTCGCTGACGATACAGCGCTGGTGGCTGATTCATGTGAGAAACTGCAGAAGCTGGTGACTGAGTTTGGTAAAGTGTGTGAAAGAAGAAAGTTGAGAGTAAATGTGAATAAGAGCAAGGTTATTAGGTACAGTAAGGTTGAGGGTCAAGAAAATATGGAGGTGACGGAGTTTGGTAAAGTGTGTGGAAGAAGAAAGTTAAGAGTAAATGTGAATAAGAGCAAGGTTATTAGGTACAGTAGGGTTGAGGGTCAAGTCAATTGGGAGGTGAGTTTGAATGGAGAAAAACTGGAGGAAGTGAAGTGTTTTAGATATCTGGGAGTGGATCTGTCAGCGGATGGAACCATGGAAGCGGAAGTGGATCATAGGGTGGGGGAGGGGGCGAAAATTTTGGGAGCCTTGAAAAATGTGTGGAAGTCGAGAACATTATCCCGGAAAGCAAAAATGGGTATGTTTGAAGGAATAGTAGTTCCAACAATGTTGTATGGTTGCGAGGCGTGGGCTATGGATAGAGTTGTGCGCAGGAGGATGGATGTGCTGGAAATGAGATGTTTGAGGACAATGTGTGGTGTGAGGTGGTTTGATCGAGTAAGTAACGTAAGGGTAAGAGAGATGTGTGGAAATAAAAAGAGCGTGGTTGAGAGAGCAGAAGAGGATGTTTTGAAATGGTTTGGGCACATGGAGAGAATGAGTGAGGAAAGATTGACCAAGAGGATATATGTGTCGGAGGTGGAGGGAACGAGGAGAAGAGGGAGACCAAATTGGAGGTGGAAAGATGGAGTGAAAAGGATTTTGTGTGATCGGGGCCTGAACATGCAGGAGGGTGAAAGGAGGGCAAGGAATAGAGTGAATTGGAGCGATGTGGTATACAGGGGTTGACGTGCTGTCAGTGGATTGAATCAAGGCATGTGAAGCGTCCGGGGTAAACCATGGAAAGCTGTGTAGGTATGTATATTTGCGTGTGTGGACGTGTGTATATACATGTGTAGGGGGTGGGTTGGGCCATTTCTTTCGTCTGTTTCCTTGCGCTACCTCGCAAACGCGGGAGACAGCGACAAAGTATAAAAAAAAAAAAAAAAAAAAAAAAAAAAAAAAAAGTTTGAATGGAAAAAAATTGGAGGAAGTAAAGTATTTTACATATCTGGGAGTGGATTTGGCGGCGGATGGAACCATGGAAGCAGAAGTGAATCATAGGGTGGAGGAGGGGGCGAAAGTTCTGGGAGCATTGAAGAATGTGTGGAAGTCGAGAACATTATCTCCGAAAGCAAAAATGGCTATGTTTGAAGGAATAGTGGTTCCAACAATGTTGTAGGGTTGCGAGGCATGGGCTATAAATAGAGTTGTGCGGAGACGGGTGGATGTGCTGGAAATGAGATGTTTGAGGACAATATGTGGTGTAAGATGGTTTGATCGAGTAAGTAATAATAGGGTAAGAGAGATGTGTGGTAACAGAAAGAGAGTGGTTGAGAGAACAGAAGAGGGTGTTTTGAAATGGTTTAGGCACTTGGAGAGGATGAGTGAGGAAAGATCGACAAAGAGGATATATGTGTCAGAGGTAGAGGGAACGAGGAGAAGTGGAAGACCAAATTAGAGGTGGAAAGATGGAGTGAAAAAGATTTTGAGTGATCGGGGCTTGAACATACAGGAGGGTGAAAGGCGTGTAAGGAATAGAGTGAATTGGAACGAGGTGGTATACAGGGGTCGACGTGTTGTCAATGGATTGAACCAGGGAATGTGAAGAGTCTGGAGTAAACCATAGAAAGCTCTGTGGGGCCAGGATGTGGAAAGTGAGCTGTCTTCCGAAGAATTACACATGACAGCTAGAGACTGAGTGTGAACGAATGTGGTCTTAGTTGTCTTTTTCTAGCGTTACCTCACGCGCGTGCGGGGGCAGTGGGGGGGTCATGGTATGTGAGGCGGGGTGGCGACAGGAATGAATCAAGGCAGCAAGTATGAATTATGTACATGTGTATATATATATATATATATATATATATATATATATACATATACGAATAAAGTGTATATGAACGCGCACCTTCATATATATATATATATATATATATATATATATATATATATATATATATATATATATATATATATATATATATATATATATATATATATATTTTTTTTTTTTTTTTTTTTTGCTTTGTCGCTGTCTCCCGCATTTGCGAGGTAGCGCAAGGAAAGACACTAAAGAAATGGCCCAACCCACCCCCATACACATGTATATACATACGTCCACACACGCAAATATACATACCTACACAGCATTCCATGGTTTACCCCAGACGCTTCACATGCCCTGATTCAAAACACTGACAACACGTCAACCCCGGTATACCACATCGATCCAATTCACTCTATTCCTTGCCCTCCTTTTACCCTCCTGCATGTTCAGGCCCCGATCACACAAAATCTTTTTCACTCCATCTTTCCACCTCCAATTTGGTCTCCCACTTCTCCTCGGGTTGTTAGGGTGGTGAATGCAAGAGTTTTGGAAAGAGGGGCAAGTATGCAGTCTGTTGTGGATGAGAGAACTTGGGAAGTGAATGAGTTGTTGTTCGCTGATGATACAGCGCTGGTGGCTGATTCGTGTGAGAAACTGCAGAAGCTCCTGACTGAGTTTGGTAAAGTGTGTGAAAGAATAAAGCTGAGAGGAAATGTAAATAAGAGCAAGGTTATTAGGTACAGTAGGGTTGAGGGACAAGTCAATTGGGAGATAAGTCTGAATGGAGAAAAACTGGAGGTAGTGAAGTGTTTTAGATATCTGGGAGTGGCTTTGGCAGCGGATGGAACCATGGAAGCGGAAGTCAATCATACGATGGGGGAGGGGGCGAAAGTTCTTGGTGCGTTGAAGAATGTGAGGAAGTCGAAAACATTATCTCGGAAAGCAAAAATGGGTATGTTTGAAAGAATAATGGTTTCAACAATGCTATATGGTTGCGAGGCGTGGGCTATGGATAGAGTTGTGCGGAGGAGTGTGGATGTGCTGGAAGTGAGATGTTTCAGGACAATATGTGGTGTGAGATGGTTTGATCGCGTAAGTAATAATAGGGTAAGAGAGATGTGTGGTAATAAAAAGAGTTTGGCTGAGAGAGCAGAAGACGGTGTTTTCAAATGGTTTGGTCACATGGAGAGGAAAGATTGACCAAGAGGATACATGTGTCAGAGGTGGAGGGAACGAGGAGAAGTGGGAGACCAAATTGGAGGTGGAAAGATGGAGTGAAAAAGATTTTGATTGATCGGGGCCTGAACATGCAGGAGGGTGAAAGGGGTGCAAGGAATAGAGTGAACTGGAACGATGCGGTATACCGGGGTCGACGTGCTGTTAATGGATTGAACCAGGGGATGTGAAGCGTCTGGGGTAAACCATGGAAAGTTCTGTGGGGCCTGGGTGTGGAACGGGAGCTGTGGTTTCGGTGCATTATTACATGACAGCTTGAGACTGAGTGTGAACTTATGTGGCCATTCTTGTCTTTTCCTAGCGCTACCTCGCGCACATTTGGGGGGAAGGAGTTGTTTTTTCATGTGTGGCGTGGTGGCGATGGGAATGAATAAGAGCAGACAGTATGAATTATATACATGTGTATATATATGTCTGTGTGTGTGTATATATATATATATATATATATATATATATATATATATATATATATATATATACATATATATATATATATATATATATATATATATATATATATATATATATATATATATATGTATACGTTCAGATTTATAGGTATGTATATTTGTGTGTGTGGACGTGCATGTACATACATGTATATTTGGATGAGTTGGGCCATTTCTTTCGTCTGTTTCCTTGCGCTACTTCGCTAACGCGGGAGACAGCGACAAAACAAAATAAATCAAGTAGTATATATATATATATATATATATATATATATATATATATATATATATATATATATATAGCCCCAAGGATACAGGAGAAAGTATACTTCCCACGCATTACTCACGTGTCGTAAAAGGCGACTAAAGGGGACGGTAGCGAGTGGCTAGAAACCCTCCCCTCCTTGTATTTCATCTTTCTGAAAGGGGAAACAGAAGGAGTCACACGGGGAGTGCTCATCCTCCTTGAAGGCTCTGATTGGGGTGTCTAAATGTATGCGGAGAGATAGGTAGTATGTTTGAGGAAAGGAACCTGGATGTTTTGGCTCTGAGTGAAACGAAGCTCAAGGGTACAGGGGAAGAGTGGTTTGTGAATGTTTTGGGAGTAAAGTCAGGGGTTGGTGAGAGGACAAGAGCAAGGGAAGGAGTAGCACCTCTCCTGTTTAAGGAGTAGTACTACATGCACTAGGTAAACTCTAGGTTGATAAGGGTAAAACTGAAAGTGGATGGAGAGAGATGGGTGATTATTGGTGCCTATGCACCTGAGCATGAGAAGAAAGATCATGAGAGGCAAGTGTTTTGGGAGCAGCTGAGTGAGTGTGTTAGTAGTTTTGATAAACGAGACCGGGTTATAGTGATGGGTGATTTGAATGCAAAGGTGAGTAATGTGGCAGTTCAGGGAATAATTGGTGTACATGGGGTGTTCAGTGTTGTAATGGAAATAGTGAAGAGCTTGTAGATTTGTATGCTGAAAAAGGACTTGTGATTGGGAATACCTGGTTTAAAAAGAGAGAGATACGTAAGTATACGTATGTAAGTAGGAGAGATGGCCAGAGAGCGTTATTGGATTACGTGTTAATTGATAGGCGCGTGAAAGAGAGACTTTTAGATGTTAATGTGCTTACCGGTGCAACTAGAGGGATGTCTGATCATTATCTTGTGGAGGCGAAAGTCAAGATTTGTAGAGGTTTTCAAAAAAAGAACAGAGAATGCTGGGAAGGAGACTTGTGTTAGGAAGTACCAGGATAAACTGAGGGCAGAATGGAAAAATGTGAGAGCAAAGGACGTAAGGGGAGTGAGGGAGGAATGCGATGTATTTAGGGAAGCAGCGGTGGCCTGGGCAAAAGATGCTTGTGGCATGAGAAGCGTGGGAGGTGGGCAGATTAGAAAGGGTAATGAGTGGTGGGATGAAGAAGTAACATTATTAGTGAAAGACAAAACAGAGGCATTTCGACGATTTTTGCAGGGAAATAGTGCAAATGACTGGGAGATGTATAAAAGAAAGAGACAAGAGGTCAAGAGAAAGGTGCAAGAGGTGAAAAAAAAGGGCATATGAGAGTTGGGGTGAGAGAGCATCATTAAATTTTGGGGAGAATAAGATGTTTTGGAAGGAGGTAAATAAAGTGCGTAAGACAACATTACAAATGGGAACATCGGTGAAGGGGGCAAACGGGGACGTAATAACAAGTAGTGGTGATGTGAAGAGATGGAGTGAGTATTTTGAAAGTTTGTTGAATGTGTTAGACGATAGAGTGGCAGATATAGGGTGTTTTGGTCGAGGTGGTGCGCGAAGTGAGAGGATTAGGTAAACAAAGAAGAGGTAGTAAATCCTTTGCGGAAGATGAAAGCCGGCAAGGCATCGGGTTTGGATGGTATTGTAGTGGAGTTTATTTAAAAAGTGGGGTGACTGTGTTGTTGACTGGTTGGTGAGGATATCTAATGTACGTATGACTCATGGTGAAGTGCCTGAGGATTGGTGGAATGCATGCATAGTGCCATTGTACAGAGGCAACTGGGATAAAGGTGAGTGCTCAAATTACAAAGGCATAAGTTTGTTGAGTATTCCTGGGAAATTATATGGGTGGGTATTGACTGAGAGGGTGAAAGCACGCACAGAGCATCAGATTGGGGAAGAGCAGATTGGGGAAGAGCAGTGTGGTTTCAGAAGTGGTAGAGGATGTGTGGATCAGGTGTTTGCTTTGAAGAATGTATGTGAGAAATACTTAGAAAAGCAAATGGATTTGTATGTAGCATTTATGGATCTGGAGAAGGCATATGACAGAGTTGATAGAGATGTTCTGTGGAAGGTAATAAGAATATATGGTGTGGGAGGCAAGTTGGTAGAAGCAGTGAAAAGTTTTTATCGAGGATGTAAGGCATGTGTACGAGTAGGAAGAGAGGAAAGTGATTGGCTCTCAGTGAATGTCGGTTTGCGGTAGTGGTGCCTGATGTCTCCATGTTTGTTCAATTTGTTTATGGATGGGGTTATTAGGGAGGTGAATGCATGAGTTTTGGAGAGAGGGGCAAGTATGCAGTCTGTTGTGGATGAGGGGGCTTGGGAAGTGAGTCAGTTGTTGTTCACTGATGATACAGCGCTGGTGGCTGATTCGGATGAGAAACTGCAGAAGCTGGTGACTGAGCTTGGTAAAGTGTGTGAAAGAAGAAAGCTGAGAGTAAATGTGAATAAGAGCTAGGTTATTAGGTACAGTAGGGAAGAGGGGCAAGTCAATTAGGATGTAAGTTTGAATGGAGAAAAACTGGAGGAAGTGAAGTGTTTTAGATATCTGGGAATGGATTCAGCAGCGGATGGAACCATGGAAGAGTAAGTGAGTCACAGGGTAGGGGAGGGGGCGAAATTTCTGGGAGCGTTGAAAAATGTTTGGAAGGCGAGAACATTATCTCGGAAAGCAAAACTGGGTATGTTTGATGGAATAGTGGTTCCAACAATGTTATATGCTTGCGAGGCATGGGCTATAGATGGAGTTGTGCGGAGGAGGGTGGATGTGTTGGAAATGAGATGTTTGAGGACAGTATGTGGTGTGAGGTGGTTTGATAGAACAAGTAATGAAAGGGTAAGAGAGATGTGCAGTAATTAAAAGAGTGCGGTTGATAGAGCAGGAGAGAGTATTTTGAAATGGTTTGGTCACATGAACAGAATGAGTGAGGAAAGACTGACAAAGAGGATATATATGTGTCAGAGGTGGAGGGAACGAGGAGAAGTGGGAGACCAAATTAGAGGTGGAAGGATGGGGTGAAAAAGATTTTGAGTGATCGGGGCCTGAAAATCGAGGACGGTGGAAGGCGTGCAAGGAATAGAGTGAACTGGAACGATGTGGTATACCGGGGTCGACGTGCTGTTAATGGATTGAACCAAGGCATGGGAAGCGTCTGAGGTAAACCATGGAAAGTTCTATGGGGCCTGGGTGTGAAAAGGGAGCTGTGGTTTCGGTGCATTATACATGACAGCTATAGAGACTGAGTGCGAACGAATGTGACCACTGTTGTCTTTTCCTAGCGCTACCTCGCATGCATGCGGGGGGAGGGGGTTGTCATTTCATGCGTGGCGGGGTAGCGACGGAAATGAATACAGACAGCAAGTATTAATTATGTTCATGTGTATATATGTATATCTCTGTGTATGTATACATATGTATACGTTGAAAGATATCGGTATATTATTTTTTTTTTTTTAATTATACTTTGTCGCTGTCTCCCGCGTTTGCGAGGTAGCGCAAGGAAACAGACGAAAGAAATGGCCCAACCCCCCCCCCCCCCCCATACACATGTATATACATACGTCCACACACGCAAATATACACACCTACACAGCTTTCCATGGTTTTTCCCAGACGCTTCACATGCCTTGATTCAATCCACTGACAGCACGTCAACCCCGGTATACCACATCGCTCCAATTCACTCTATTCCTTGCCCTCCTTTCACCCTCCTGCATGTTCAGGCCCCGATCACACAAAATCTTTTTCACTCCATCTTTCCACCTCCAATTTGGTCTCCCTCTTCTCCTCGTTCCCTCCACCTCCGACACATATATCCTCTTGGTCAATCTTTCCTCACTCATCCTCTCCATGTGCCCAAACCACTTCAAAACACCCTCTTCTGCTCTCTCAACCACGCTCTTTTTATTTCCACACACCTCTCTTACCCTTACGTTACTCACTCGATCAAACCACCTCACACCACACATTGTCCTCAAACATCTCATTTCCAGCACATCCATCCTCCTGCGCACTACTCTATCCATAGCCCACGCCTCGCAACCATACAACATTGTTGGAACTACTATTCCTTCAAACATACCCATTTTTGCTTTCCGAGATAATGTTCTCGACTTCCACACATTCTTCAAGGCCCCCAGAATTTTCGCCCCCTCCCCCACCCTATGATCCACTTCCGCTTCCATGGTTCCATCCGCTGCCAGATCCACTCCCAGATATCTAAAACACTTCACTTCCTCCAGTTTTTCTCCATTCAAACTCACCTCCCAATTGACTTGACCCTCAACCCTACTGTACCTAATAACCTTGCTCTTATTCACATTCACTCTTAACTTTCTTCTTCCACACACTTTACCAAACTCAGTCACCAGCTTCTGCAGTTTCTCACATGAATCAGCCACCAGCGCTGTATCATCAGCGAACAACAACTGACTCACTTCCCAAGCTCTCTCATCCCCAACAGACTTCATACTTGCCCCTCTTTCCAAAACTCTTGCATTTACCTCCCTAACAACCCCATCCATAAACAAATTAAACAACCATGGAGACATCACACACCCCTGCCGCAAACCTACATTCACTGAGAACCAATCACTTTCCTCTCTTCCTACACGTACACATGCGTTACCTCCTCGATAAAAACTTTTCACTGCTTCTAACAACTTTCCTCCCACACCATATATTCTTAATACCTTCCACAGAGCATCTCTATCAACTCTATCATATGCCTTCTCCAGATCCATAAATGCTACATACAAATCCATTTGCTTTTCTAAGTATTTCTCACATACATTCTTCAAAGCAAACACCTGATCCACACATCCTCTACCACTTCTGAAACCACACTGCTCTTCCCCAATCTGATGCTCTGTACATGCCTTCACCCTCTCAATCAATACCCTCCCATATAATTTACCAGGAATACTCAACAAACTTATACCTCTGTAATTTGAGCACTCACTCTTATCCCCTTTGCCTTTGTACAATGGCACTATGCACGCATTCCGCCAATCCTCAGGCACCTCACCATGAGTCATACATACATTAAATAACCTTACCAACCAGTCAACAATTCAGTCACCCCCTTTTTTAATAAATTCCACTGCAATACCATCCAAACCTGCTGCCTTGCCGGCTTTCATCTTCCGCAAAGCTTTCACTACCTCTTCTCTGTTTACCAAATCATTTTCCCTAACCCTCTCACTTTGCACACCACCTCGACCAAAACACCCTATATCTGCCACTGTATCATCAAACACATTCAACAAACCTTAATAATACTCACTCCATCTCCTTCTCACATCACCACTACTTGTTATCACCTCCCCATTTGCGCCCTTCACTGAAGTTCCCATTTGCTCCCTTGTCTTACGTACTTTATTTACCTCCTTCCAGAACATCTTTTTATTCTCCCTAAAATTTAATGATACTCTCTCACCCCAACTCTCATTTGCCCTTTTTTTCACCTCTTGCACCTTTCTCTTGACCTCCTGTCTCTTTCTTTTATACATCTCCCACTCAATTGCATTTTTTCCCTGCAAAAATCGTCCAAATGCCTCTCTCTTCTCTTTCACTAATACTCTTACTTCTTCATCCCACCACTCACTACCCTTTCTAATCAACCCACCTCCCACTCTTCTCATGCCATAAGCATCTTTTGCGCAATCCATCACTGATTCCCTAAATACATCCCATTCCTCCCCCACTCCCCTTACTTCCATTGTTCTCACCTTTTTCCATTCTGTACTCAGTCTCTCCTGGTACTTCCTCACACAGGTCTCCTTCCCAAGCTCACTTACTCTCACCACCCTCTTCACCCCAACATTCACTCTTCTTTTCTGAAAACCCATACAAATCTTCACCTTTGCCTCCACAAGATAATGATCAGACATCCCTCCAGTTGCACCTCTCAGCACATTAACATCCAAAAGTCTCTCTTTCGCACGCCTGTCAATTAACACGTAATCCAATAACGCTCTCTGGCCATCTCTCCTACTTACATAAGTATACTTATGTATATCTCGCTTTTTAAACCAGGTATTCCCAATCATCAGTCCTTTTTCAGCACATAAATCTACAAGCTCTTCACCATTTCCATTTACAACACTGAACACCCCATGTATACCAATTATTCCGTCAACTGCCACATTACTCACCTTTGCATTCAAATCACCCAACACTATAACCCGGTCTCGTGCATCAAAACCACTAACACACTCATTCAGCTGCTCCCAAAACACTTGCCTCTCATGATCTTTCTTCTCATGCCCAGGTGCATATGCACCAATAATCACCCACCTCTCTCCATCAACTTTCAGTTTTACCCATATTAATCGAGAATTTACTTTCTTACATTCTATCACATACTCCTACAACTCCTGTTTCAGGAGTATTGCTACTCCTTCCCTTGCTCTTGTCCTCTCACTAACCCCTGACTTTACTCCCAAGACATTCCGAAACCACTCTTCCCCTTTACCCTTGAGCTTCGTTTCACTCAGAGCCAAAAATCCAGGTTCCTTTCCTCAAACATACTACCTATCTCTCCTTTTTTCACATCTTGGTTACATCCACACACATTTAGGCACCCCACTCTGAGCCTTCGAGGAGGATGAGCACTCCCCGCGTGACTCCTTCTTCTGTTTCCCATTTTAGAAAGTTAATACAAGGAGGGGAGGATTTCCGGCCCCCCGCTCCCGTCCCCTCTAGTCGCTTTCTACGACACGCGAGGAATACGTGGGAAGTATTCTTTCACCCCTATCCCTAGGGATAATATACATATATATATACATAGACACACACATACACACACACACGCACACACACACACACACACACACACACACACACACACACACACACACATACATATATATACATATGAAAAATGTAAGAAACAATTTAGAAAACTGAAACTTCTAGCTTGAAATGAATGAAAAAATGAATGTCACATAATGGTTCAACCTCTGGCTATGGAAAAAGGAAATGTATAATTTATTTACACAAACGTCAATAGTAGTTCTCATCAATTTAACCACTGTATCAATAAGCTTCAATGTCTAAGCTACATTTTTTTCTCCAATTTCACTATTTTCTTGTCAAAACACCATGTATGAAAACTATCATAGGTATATATATATATATATATATATATATATATATATATATATATATATATATATATATATATATATATATATATATATATCCCTGGGGATAGGGGATTAAGAATACTTCCCACGCATTCCTCACGTGTCGTAGAAGGCGACTAAAGGGGACGGGAGCGGGGTGCCAGAAACCCTCCCCTCCTTGTATTTTAACTTTCTGAAAGGGGAAACAGAAGAAGGAGTCACGCGAGGAGTGCTCATCCTCCTTGAAGGCTCAGAGTGGGGTGTCTAAATGTGTGTGGATGTAACCAAGATGAGAAAAAAGGAGAGATAGGTAGTATGTTTGAGGAAAGGAACCTGGATGTTTTGGCTCTGAGTGAAACGAAGCTAAAGGGGAAAGGGGAAGAGTGGTTTGGGAATGTCTTGGGAGTAAAGTCAGGGGTTAGTGAGAGGACAAGAGCATGGGAAGGAGTAGCACTACTCCTGAATCAGGAGTTGTGGGAGTATGTGATAGAGTGTAAGAAAGTAAATTCTAGATTGATATGGGTAAAACTGAAAGTTGATGGAGAGAGATGGGTGATTATTGGTGCATATGCACCAGGGCATGAGAAGAAAGATCATGAGAGGCAAGTGTTTTGGGAGCAGCTGAATGAGTGTGTTAGTGGTTTTGATGCACAAGACTGGCTTATAGTGATGGGTGATTTGAATGTAAAGGTGAGTAATGTGGCAGTTGAGAGAATAATTGGTATACATGGAGTGTTCAGTGCTGTAAATGGAAATGGTGAAGAGCTTGTAGACTATTGTGCTGAAAAACGACTGGTGATTGGGTATACCTGTTTTAAAAAGCGAGATATACATAAGTATACGTATGTAAGTAGGAGAGATGGCCAGAGAGCGTTATTGGATCACGTGTTAATTGATAGACGCACAGAAGAGAGACTTTTGGATGTCAATGTGCTGAGAGGTGCAACTGGAGGGATGTCTGATCATTATCTTGTGGAAGCAAAGGTGAAGATTTGTGGGGGTTTTCAGAAAAGAAGAGAGAATGCTGGGGTGAAGAGAGTGGTGAGAGTAAGTGAGCTTGGGAAGGAGACTTGTGTGAGGAAGTACCAGGAGAGACTGAGTACAGAATGGAAAAAGGTGAGAACAAAGGAGGTAAGGGGAGTGGGGGAGGAATGAGATGTATTTAGGGAAGCAGTGATGGCTTGTGCAAAAGATGCTTGTGGCATGAGAAGCGTGGGAGGTGGGTTGATTAGAAAAGGTAGTGAGTGGTGGTATGAAGAAGTAAGATTATTGGTGAAAGAGAAGAGAGAGGCATTTGAACGATTTTTGCAGGGAAAAAATGCAAATGAGTGGGAGAGGTATAAAAGAAAGAGGCAGGAGGTCAAGAGAAATGATTTGGTAAATAGAGAAGAGGTAGTAAAAGCTTTACGGAAGATGAAAGCCGGCAAGGCAGCAGGTTTGGATAGCATTGCAGTGGAATTTATTAAAAAAGGGGGTGACTGTATTGTTGACTGGTTGGTAAGGTTATTCAATGTATGTATGATTCATGGTGAGGTGCCTGAGGATTGGCGGAATGCTTGCATAGTGCCATTGTACAAAGGCAAAGGGGATAAGAGTGAGTGCTCAAATTACAGAGGTATAAGTTTGTTGAGTATTCCTGGTAAATTATATGGGAGGGTATTGATTGAGAGGGTGAAGGCATGTACGGAGCATCAGATTGGGGAAGAGCAGTGTGGTTTCAGAAGTGGTAGAGGATGTGTGGATCAGGTGTTTGCTTTGAAGAATGTATGCGAGAAATACTTAGAAAAACAAATGGATCTGTATGTAGCATTTATGGATCTGGAGAAGGCATTGATAGAGTTGATAGAGATGCTCTGTGGAAGGTATTAAGAATATATGGTGTGGGAGGCAAGTTGTTAGAAGCAGTGAAAAGTTTTTATCGAGGATGTAAGGCATGTGTACGTGTAGGAAGAGAGGAAAGTGATTGGTTCTCAGTGAATGTAGGTTTGCGGCAGGGGTGTGTGATGTCTCCATGGTTGTTTAATTTGTTTACGGATGGGGTTGTTACGGAGGTGAATGCAAGAGTTTTGGAAAGAGGGGCAAGTATGTAGTCTGTTGTGGATGAGAGAGCTTGGGAAGTGAGTCAGTTGTTGTTCGCTGATGATACAGCGCTGGTGGCTGATTCATGTGAGAAACTGCAGAAGCTGGTGACTGAGTTTGGTAAAGTGTGTGAAAGAAGAAAGTTAAGAGTAAATGTGAATAAGAGCAAGGTTATTAGGTACAGTAGGGTTGAGGGTCGTCAATTGGGAGGTAAGTTTGAATGGAGAAAAGCTGGAGGAAGTGAAGTGTTTTAGATATGTGGGAGTGGATCTGGCAGCGGATGGAACCATGGAAGCGGAAGTGAATCATAGGGTGGGGGAGGGGGCGAAAATTCTGGGAGCCTTGAGGAGTGTTTGGAAGTCGAGAACATTATCTCGGAAAGCAAAAATGGGTATGTTTGAAGGAATAGTGGTTCCAACAATGTTGTATGGTTGCGAGGAGTGGGCTATGGATAGAGTTGTGCGCAGGATGGTGGATGTGCTGGAAATGAGATGTTTGAGGACAATATGTGGTGTGAGGTGGTTTGATCGAGTAAGTAATGTAAGGGTGAGAGAGATGTGTGGAAATAAAAAGAGTGTGGTTGAGAGAGCAGAAGAGGGTGTTTTGAAATGGTTTGGTCACATGGAGAGAATGAGTGGGGAAAGATTGACCAAGAGGATATATGTGTCAGAGGTGGAGGGAACGAGGAGGAGTGGGAGACCAAATTGGAGGTGGAAAGATGGAGTGAAAAAGATTTTGAGTCATCGGGGCCTGAACATGCAGGAGGGTGAAAGGCGTGCAAGGAATAGAGTGAATTGGAACGATGTGGTATACCGGGGTCGACGTGCTGTCAATGGATTGAACCATGTGAAGCGTCTGGGGTAAACCATGCAAAGTGTGTGGGGCCTGGATGTGGAAAGGGAGCTGTGGTTTCGGTGCATTATTACATGACAGCTAGAGACTGAGTGTGAACGAATGGGGCCCTTGGTGTTTTTCCTAGCGCTACCTCACACACATGAGGGGGGAGGGGGTTGTTATTCCATGTGTGGCGAGGTGGCGATGGGAACAAATAAAGGCAGATAGTATGAATTATGTACATGTGTATATATGTATATGTCTGTGTGTGTAATATATATGTGTACATTGAGATGTATAGGTATGTATATTGTACGTGTGTGGACATGTATGTATATACATGTGTATGTGGGCGGGTTGGGCCATTCTTTCGTCTGTTTCCTTGCGCTACCTCGCTAACGCGGGAGACAGCGATAAAGCAAAATAAATAAATAAATATATATATCTGTTTCCCCTTTTAGAAAGTTAAAATACAAGGAGGGGGGGGTTCTGGCCCCCCGCTCCCGTCCCCTTTAGTCGCCTTCTACGACACGTGAGGAATGCGTGGGGAGTATTCTTTCTCCCCTATCCCCAGGGATCACATGAGGGGGGATGGGGATGTTATTCCATGTGTGGCGGGGTGGCGATGGGAACAAATAAAAGCAGACAGTATGAATTATGTACATGTGTATATATGTATATGTCTGTGTGTGTGTATATATATGTGTACATTAAGATGTATAGGTATGTATATTTGCGTGTGTGGACGTGTATGTATATACATGTGTATGTGGGCAGGTTGGGCCATTCTTTCGTCTGTTTCCTTGCGTTACCTCGCTAACGCGGGAGACAGCGACAAAGCAAAATAAATGAATATCTATTCTTTCTTTTCAAACTATTCGCCATTTCCCGCATTAGCGAGGTAGCGTTAAGAACAGAGGAGTGGGCCTTTGAGGGAATACCCTCACCTGGCCCAATTCTCTGTTCCTTCTTTTGGAAAGTTAAAAAAAAAAATAAATATATATTATATATATATATATATATATATATATATATATATATATATATATATATATATATATATATATATATATATATATATATGCGTGTGTGGACGTGTATACATGTGTATGTGGGTGGGTTGGGCTTTTATTTCGTCTGTTTCCTTGCGCTACCTCGCTAACGCGGGAGACAGCGACAAAGTATAATAAATAATATAAATAAATTAATATATATATATATATATATATATATATATATATATATATATATATATATATATATATATATATATATATATAACAGTAAACAGTTATCGTGTTAAACTAGATTTTACATCCAGGCAAACTAAAGCAGGCACTACCAAGAACAAAAAGTGGCTTCGGGGAAGATATAAATCACTTCTTAAAAAACAGGTGACGTCTCCGGGTACAGATTCTTTGAAGTGGCTAGAGATATTTGATTCGATAACAATGGATCTGAAGCCAATAAATTAGGAAGAATATGGAGAAGCACATCCATCTGCTTGCTCCGTCTCTCACAGGAATATCTATTCTGTTACAGTTTTGGGATACGCACAAACTTGACTGATGCAACTCAGCAGGTTCTCTCATTATCATGGTTTTCCGTTGATTCACTATATATATATATATATATATATATATATATATATATATATATATATATATATATATATATATATATATATATATACATATATGTGTATATATATGTATATATATGTATATATATATATATATATATATATATATATATATATATATATATATATATATATATATATATATATATATATATATATATCATTCTTTTACTTTCAGTCATATTTGCCATTTCCCGCGTCAGCGAGGTGGCGTCAACAACGCATGACTGAGCCCTTAAAAGGTTTTAATTGGAATCCGCTCGCCTATTGTTTAAGCCGGGGGTGAAAAGTCATCTTCGGCTAGGTTGTATCACCGTTACTGGATGAAGAGAAGTTCACTCTCTTCGGAGAGCTTCTCTATCTAAAGGAATCTATCATTTCTTTGCAACTGGATGGAGAGCAGTTTTGAAATTGCAGGATCTGCGTAAAAGGGATCCTGGGGTTATATAATCAAAACTGTATAGCAAGGAATGCTCATCTTCTTCGAAGACTCAGGCTGTAGTGTCTGAACGTGATTGGGAGTCACCAAGATGAGAAGAGAGAGATAGGTAGTATGTTTGAGGAAAGGAACCTGGCTGCTCTGGCTCTGAGTGAAACGAAGCTCGTGAACTTCCTGTCCCAAAGGGTCCCAAAGGGCTCCTGCGCGGCACGCATCCTCGAGCTGTCCCTGGCCGCCGTGCCATACCATGGGTCGTACCCGAACAACCTGCACTTCACACACATTTTTTTTCACTAGGGCAAAACGGTATCATTAACCCTCCACCAGTAGTGTACCTCTGCCCACAATGCTAAACGCCAGTCATCAAAAAAGCATCGCTCCATCAGATGCTCTAACTCCACAGCACACCACTGTCATCCACTGGAGACTACTGGGACTATCTGACATGCAGCAGCAACCACCACGATGACAATAACTCCCAAAACCCGCTTTAACCAACACTTTCACCGATAGCACAAGCACCCAGCAAACAATAGCACAGTAAGCTTCCTCTCAACAACCACAACCAACACAATCAACCAACTGAAAGCTAAAAGATGATAAACGGACGTAGGAAAAAAAAAGCTTCTTTTCCATAGTATAAGTGTGTTGATCACTAGAATAAGTTACCGTCAGACGTACTCAATGCTAATACTATAAATGCCTTCAAAAGTCGTCTAGACAAATATCTAATAAATCTAGGTATACTCTGAGAAAAACCGCCAGAAATAAACTTTATAAACAGCAGCGGTTACGGGTAAAGTAGTGGGCTAATGTGTAGCAGCAGAGAGTCGCTGATAGCTTAAAAAAACTGCTGAGCAAAGTTACATTTCATTGTCAAGTTTAACTCCTTTCTTTTCTAGACAACCCAGTCGTGGGCCAATCAGGCCTCTTGTTGTCTGTCTGTCTCACGTAAACTCAGAAAAATAATCCACATAGCCCTCACCCAAGGAAGCAGACTACCTCTCCCCTTTTCACAGCTTCATAACCAGGAGTGAAGACAGACAACAAGGATAAGGAGGAGGACTCGTACATTTTTCCATCATGTTATAGCTTTCTCCAAAACCAGTGACACTACGAAACAAGTCACAGACGATGAAAACCGCCCTAGAAATACAGTCGACAGCAATAAAGCATCACAGTGTCACCTACACCATAATCATTTCCACATACATCTCCGCATGACCCTCCTGATTTACCCCCCAACTGCAGGACCTGACCACCGTGCACAACTGAGTATGAGTAGTAGTTCCAGTAGCAGTAGTCGTTGTAATTGTAGTAATACCCATAGTACTAGCAAGAGTAATAGTAGCAGTATGTAAACCTAGTCTCCATTTCATGAATCTCCTGTGACTCAGAGGCTGCGCTCCACGCGAGAGCAGGATAAGGTGGATTCCACTGGGATAAGAAGGTCCTCGCTGACGTTGTACTCTTTTCTGTCTGATGATTACAGCCTAATCTAGGTCGCGGTGGTACTCCCTGCAGGCGATCTCTCTCTCTCTCTCTCTCTCTCTCTCTCTCTCTCTCTCTCTCTCTCTCTCTCTCTCTCTCTCTCTCTCTCTCTCTCTCCTGCAGCAAACTGAAGAAACCGATATTGCCAAACAGAATACAAAGAAAACACTAATTGTTTCTGTATATACGATGACAGCAACCAGCAAATTAAAAGCGGCTGCAGAACCTTGGCTATTTCGGATCTTTGGTCGCCACACATCATGATATAACTGCAATCCTCACCCATCTAACTAGCTCATTTTTTCCACTATGGAGCTTCAAATAATACAGACTCTTGTGTGGCAGAATGAAGTCAGTACAATACCCTGGATAACTTCGACGTGACTGCCGGAAAATCCTAAGGAAGTTGAGCAAAATGAGGGTACGAAAAGACTACCTGTTATTGTTCTATCTTTATCCTAAAATCATTAAAAGGTGTAGAAATAGAGACAGCTGATCATCCTGCACGAGTTGCTTAACAAATCCCAACAACATGGTTGATGCCGAGTGACTGGGAGACTGTCACACTCATCCCTGGACGACCCACACTAACCCCAATACGAGACAGGAGACAAGAGGCAGCCCAAGCCACAAAGCCCATAAGCCTGGCAAACCACTGTGAGCAAACGTCTCGAGCCAGTAACAAGAAATATATGATTTTGGAATATCATACTGAAAGATACCTGATCAGTGATACGCAGCAATGGTTTAGAGGTGAAAAACTCGTGTTAACTCAATTTGCTGGAATTTCAGGAGTCATTTTCGTTGCAGATAAAAGTGTTCTACTTACAGTAACACCGCTTTTATCCATCTTACAATGGCATTCGACACTGAGAATCACAGTAAATCAATCGGTACAATCTAGTCTCAATAAGACAGCGGGCAATATTCATAACTGGTTATAAGACTTGCCGAAGGATAGACAACAAAAAGTTGTCTCCACTGAAATGCGTCTGGATCACTATTACTCTCCACATATTGTCCAGCCGGTGAATATGTTGAGAACATTCACAACCCACAGCTTTCAGGTATCAGCGTAACACAAGCAAATTCAACTCCAAAACTTACATGATGCTATAAAGTTAAGTACTGTCGAAGAAGAAAGACTGTTTTCAACACGACCCAAGCTTAACAGATGAATGGTGAAATCAGTGTAAAGAAACGCAAGGCATTGCAAGTAAATACAGATTACTAAGGCAGAATATGAAGTGAAGGAGAAACCTCATATGTGCACTACAAGATAGGGCTTTAGACATGTATGGTAACAAATAATAACCTACAAATAATAACCTCAACCCTCACAGTAATGTGAAGAAGCTATTTGAAAATATTTATATAAAAAGAGAACTAGGCTTCGTTGGGTCAATTTCACGTTTAAGGGTATGGAACCTGTGATGCCTATACTTTTAAGAGTCTGGTACGACATCATATAAAGTCGTAGTTCCTACACTGAATCTGAATCAGTGACATAAGAAAGTGCAAACTTTTCACGACGGAGAGCCATAAAAAAAGAGTCTTCTACAGAAATACAGCTAATCACGTCGAAGGAGGGAGCTATATTTAGCGACACCTTGAAATAAAACGCCCCTGAAAGGGACCACTGATATAACATTTCAATTCAGCTGAAGACTAAAATGATATAACCAAAGTCAAGTATTGATTAGGGTCCCAGAGGCTGCAACTAAAAATAAAGACATGCAGTATGTAATTCCTGATACAGAGTAGAATTATATTTTCTAAGTACAGTTTAACAGAGGAATAGAATCCATCTCCCGAGCGAGCTGGTAGCAGGTCCCGCTACTGAAACACATATTTAGATTCGGCAAACCCCTCAGAGATAAGGGTATGATTACAGGCATGTCTTTGAACCTATAGATAGACACACTATGCTTCCCGTGGATATTTCCACTCCAGTCTGTGTACCGTTTCTTTCATTATATACATGGTCCTTCTTGCGTGTGTGTGTGTGTGTGTGTGTGTGTGTGTGTGTGTGTGTGTATATATATATATATATATATATATATATATATATATATATATATATATATATATATATATATATATATATATTTATATATATATATTTATATATATATATATATATATATATATATATATATATATATATTTATATATATATATATATATATATATATATATATATATATATATATTTATATATATATATATATATATATATATATATATATATATATATATATATATATATATATATATATATTTATATATATATATATATATATATATATATATATATATATATATATATACATATATATATATATATATATATATATATATATATATATATATATATATATATATATATATATTTATTTATCTATTTATTTACTTATTTTGCTTTGTCGCTGTCTCCCGCGCTTGCGAGGTAGCGCAAGGAAACAGACGAAAGAAATGGCCCAACCCACCCCCATACACATGTATATACATACATGTCCCCACACGCAAATATACATACCCATACATCTCAATGTACACATATATATACACACACAGACATATACATATATACACATGCACACAATTCACACTGTCTGCCTTTATTCATTCCCATCGCCACCTCGCCACACATGGAATAACATCCCCCTCCCCCCTCATGTGTGCGAGGTAGCGCTAGGAAAAGACAACAAAGGCCACATTCGTTCACACTCAGTCTCTAGCTGTCATGCAATAATGCCCGAAACCACAGCTCCCTTTCTACATCCAGGCCCTACAGAACTTTCCATGGTTTTCCCCAGACGCTTCACATGCCCTGATTCAATCCACTGACAGCACGTCGACCCCGGTATACCACATCGATCCAATTCACTCTATTCCTTGCCCGCCTTTCACCCTCCTGCATGTTCAGGCCCCGATCACTCAAAATCTTTTTCACTCCATCTTTCCACCTCCAATTTGGTCTCCCACTTCTCCTCGTTCCCTCCACCTCCGACCCATATATCCTCTTGGTCAATCTTTCCTCACTCATTCTCTCCACTCTCTACGTATACACATGCGTATGTGGGTGGGTTGGGCCATTCTTTCGTCTGTTACCTTGCGCTACCTCGCTAACGCGGGACACAGCGACTAAGTACAATAGCAAATACATAAATAAATATATAATATATATATATATATATATATATATATATATATATATATATATATATATATATATATGATTTTTATTTATCTATTTTGCTTTGTCGCTGTCGCCCGCGTTTGCGAGGTAGCGCAAGGAATTTGTATGTAGCATTTATGGATCTGGAGAAGGCATATGACAGAGTTGATAGAGATGCTCTGTGGAAGGTATTAAGAATATATGGTGTGGGAGGCAAGTTGTTAGAAGCAGTGAAACGTTTTTATCGAGGATGTAAGGCATGTGTACGTGTAGGAAGAGAGGAAAGTGATTGGTTCTCAGTGAATGTAGGTTTGCGGCAGGGGTGTGTGATCTCTCCATGGTTGTTTAATTTGTTTATGGATGGGGTTGTTAGGTGAATGCAAGAGTTTTGGAAAGAGGGGCAAGTATGAAGTCTGTTGGGGTTGAGAGAGCTTGGGAAGTGAGTCAGTTGTTGTTCGCTGATGATACAGCGCTGGTGGCTGATTCATGTGAGAAACTGCAGAAGCTGGTGACTGAGTTTGGTAAAGTGTGTGAAAGAAGAAAGTTAAGAGTAAATGTGAATAAGAGCAAGGTTATTAGGTACAGTAGGGTTGAGGGTCAAGTTAATTGGGAGGTGAGTTTGAATGGAGAAAAACTGGAGGAAGTGAAGTGTTTTAGATATCTGGGAGTGGATCTGGCAGCGGATGGAACCATGGAAGCGGAAGTGGATCATAGGGTGGGGGAGGGGGCGAAAATTCTGGGAGCCTTGAAGAATGTGTGGAAGTCGAGAACATTATCTCGGAAAGCAAAAATGGGTATGTTTGAAGGGATAGTGGTTCCAACAATGTTGTATGGTTGCGAGGCGTGGGCTATGGATAGAGTTGTGCGCAGGAGGATGGATGTGCTGGAAATGAGATGTTTGAGGACAATGTGTGGTGTGAGGTGGTTTTGATCGAGTAAGTAACGTAAGGGTAAGAGAGATGTGTGGAAATAAAAAGAGCGTGGTTGAGAGAGCAGAAGAGGGTGTTTTGAAATGGTTTGGGCACATGGAGAGAATGAGTGAGGAAAGATTGACCAAGAGGATATATGTGTCGGAGGTGGAGAGAACGAGGAGAAGAGGGAGACCAAATTGGAGGTGGAAAGATGGAGTGAAAAAGAGTTTGTGTGATCGGGGCCTGAACATGCAGGAGGGTGAAAGGAGGGCAAGGAATAGAGTGAATTGGAGCGATGTGGTATACCGTGGTTGACGTGCTGTCAGTGGATTGAATCAAGACATGTGAAGCGTCTGGGGTAAACCATGGAAAGCTGTGTAGGTATGTATATTTGCGTGCGTGGACGTATGTATATACATGTGTATGGGGGTGGGTTGGGCCATTTCTTTCGTCTGTTTCCTTGCGCTACCTCGCAAACGCGGGAGACAGCGACAAAGCAAAAAGAAAAAAAAAAAAAGGCAGAGCAGGTACCAGTGTTCAATTTCAAATCTTTACCATAAAATGTTCATCCAAGCTCTTCAATCTTGCGGGGTACATCACTTCTTCCTGTTTTATATTAAGGAGTAATGACCTAAAAAGGGCAGCAAGGTCCATGTGATCAGATGATCAATGTAACTCGCTCTCTCTCTTTGTTTGGTAAGTGGAAGGCAGCCACCGACCAGGGTGGTTTATCACCAGTCCTACCCGCCTGTGCGGCAGGAGGGTTAGTGAGGGTGCGCAATGAGCCAGCAATATAATATCTGTAAAGTGTCACTCCTTTGGTCATTAATTTCTGCCTCGCCCACACGAGGCCTGCTGGCCTCCAGCCCACAACACACAATCTCACCATCCCACACGTAACTCTCAGTAACTCCATTTTTCCTGTGGTGAGAGCTACGCGTTAGCCCTGCCTTTTAAAAGGCAAAATTTCCTCGTAAAAACTCTTAAGTAAGTACTCAATCTCCCTCCCCCTTTCTCTCTCTACATACCTATTGACAGAATTTTGCCGTAGGTTCGTAAGCAAGTCTTCTTTCTCTCCCTCAATCACACACACACACACACACACACACACACACACACACACACTTGCACCGTCTCCACAGACACGCATCTTTTTTTCATTTCTATTCACCCCCCAGCGTCCATCCCTTCACATGGAACCAACCCCCTGCCTGTTCTCCCGCCTCCCCACCCACCCCCAAGACCAAGGAGCCAGGTGACGGTCAAGTCAACACTTAAATCAATCATTCACACTCCCTCGGGCCCTCCTGGCCATATTCCAGAACCTCGCTCCAGCCACAGGTTCCGATCCGTAGATTAAGGAGTTTCTCAAACGGCTTTGTCGCGCGGTTAAAACAGAACTTGTGTGTGTGTGTGTGTGTGTGTGTGTGTGTGTGTGTGTGTGTGTGTGTGTGTGTGTGTGTGTGTGTGAGTGAATGAATGTGTGTGTGTGTATGTGTGTGTATGTGTGTGTGTATGTGTGTGTGTGTGTGTGTGTTGTGTGTGTGTGTGTGTGTGTGTGTGTGTGTGTGTGTGTGAGTGAATGAGTGTGTGTGTGTGTGTGTGTGTGTGTGTGTGTGTGTGTGTGTGTGTGTGTGTGTGTGTGTGTGATTACTATCTGTGTGTTACACTTGTCTTGCCCCATCTCTTAAACCTGAATACACATATGTACCATGTCTTTACCTCTATATTTTGAAACTAGATCGACATCTCATCTCTAAAATACATTTGCAAATTCATGTTAATGATATATGCACGGGTTGCAGTATGATTCTCGATGCGAGTAAGTACATGGTAGATACATACATACATACATACATACATACATACATATTAGGCATACATACACAAGTAATAGGTGTGTGTGTAGATACTAATTTATAAATAAAAGAAGCAGACAGGCACATATGTGGACAAACTATCAGACAGACAGACATGTTGAGAGAGGCAGAAAGAATGACACATAAACGCATACATAACATAAAAAAGACAAATATACGTACTTACTCTCATGTACAAATGCAGACAAAAACATAAGTCTTTACACACAAGTATGGATATATATATTATCCCTGGGGATAGGGGAGAAAGAATACTTCCCACGTATTCCCTGCGTGTCGTAGAAGGCGACTAAAAGGGAAGGGAGCGGAGGGCTGGAAATCCTCCCCTCTCATTTTTAGTTTTCCTAATGAAGGAACAGAGCAGCGGACCAAGTGAGGATATTCCCCTCGAAGGAAATATCCTCTGTTCTTAATGCTACCTCGCTAACGCGGGAAATGGCGAATAGTATAGAATATATATATACATACATGCATACATATATATATATATATATATATATATATATTTTATTTATTATATATATATATATATATATATATATATATATATTTATATATGTAGCGCTGGGAAAAGACAACAAAGGCCACATTCGTTCACACTCAGTCTCTAGCTGTCATGCAATAATGCCCGAAACCACAGCTCCCTTTCTACATCCAGGCCCTACAGAACTTTCCATGGTTTTCCCCAGACGCTTCACATGCCCTGATTCAATCCACTGACAGCACGTCGACCCCGGTATACCACATCGATCCAATTCACTCTATTCCTTGCCCGCCTTTCACCCTCCTGCATGTTCAGGCCCCGATCACTCAAAATCTTTTTCACTCCATCTTTCCACCTCCAATTTGGTCTCCCACTTCTCCTCGTTCCCTCCACCTCCGACCCATATATCCTCTTGGTCAATCTTTCCTCACTCATTCTCTCCATTCTCTACGTATACACATGCGTATGTGGGTGGGTTGGGCCATTCTTTCGTCTGTTACCTTGCGCTACCTCGCTAACGCGGGACACAGCGACTAAGTACAATAGCAAATACATAAATAAATAAATAAATATATATATATATATATATATATATATATATATATATATATATATATATATATATATATAATTTTTATTTATTTATTTTGCTTTGTCGCTGTCGCCCGCGTTTGCAAGGTAGCGCAAGGAATTTGTATGTAGCATTTATGGATCTGGAGAAGGCATATGATAGAGTTGATAGAGATGCTCTGTGGAAGGTATTAAGAATATATGGTGTGGGAGGCAAGTTGTTAGAAGCAGTGAAAAGTTTTTATCGAGGATGTAAGGCATGTGTACGTGTAGGAAGAGAGGAAAGTGATTGGTTCTCAGTGAATGTAGGTTTGCGGCAGGGGTGTGTGATGTCTCCATGGTTGTTTAATTTGTTTATGGATGGGGTTGTTAGGGAGGTGAATGCAAGAGTTTTGGAAAGAGGGGCAAGTATGAAGTCTGTTGGGGTTGAGAGAGCTTGGGAAGTGAGTCAGTTGTTGTTCGCTGATGATACAGCGCTGGTGGCTGATTCATGTGAGAAACTGCAGAAGCTGGTGACTGAGTTTGGTAAAGTGTGTGAAAGAAGAAAGTTAAGAGTAAATGTGAATAAGAGCAAGGTTATTAGGTACAGTAGGGTTGAGGGTCAAGTCAATTGGGAGGTGAGTTTGAATGGAGAAAACTCTGGAGGAAGTGAAGTGTTTTAGATATCTGGGAGTGGATCTGGCAGCGGATGGAACCATGGAAGCGGAAGTGGATCATACGGTGGGGGAGGGGGCGAAAATTCTGGGAGCCTTGAAGAATGTGTGGAAGTCGAGAACATTATCTCGGAAAGCAAAAATGGGTATGTTTGAAGGGATAGTGGTTCCAACAATGTTGTATGGTTGCGAGGCGTGGGCTATGGATAGAGTTGTGCGCAGGAGGATGGATGTGCTGGAAATGAGATGTTTGAGGACAATGTGTGGTGTGAGGTGGTTTTGATCGAGTAAGTAACGTAAGGGTAAGAGAGATGTGTGGAAATAAAAAGAGCGTGGTTGAGAGAGCAGAAGAGGGTGTTTTGAAATGGTTTGGGCACATGGAGAGAATGAGTGAGGAAAGATTGACCAAGAGGATATATGTGTCGGAGGTGGAGGGAACGAGGAGAAGAGGGAGACCAAATTGGAGGTGGAAAGATGGAGTGAAAAAGAGTTTGTGTGATCGGGGCCTGAACATGCAGGAGGGTGAAAGGAGGGCAAGGAATAGAGTGAATTGGAGCGATGTGGTATACCGTGGTTGACGTGCTGTCAGTGGATTGAATCAAGGCATGTGAAGCGTCTGGGGTAAACCATGGAAAGCTGTGTAGGTATGTATATTTGCGTGCGTGGACGTATGTATATACATGTGTTTGGGGGTGGGTTGGGCCATTTCTTTCGTCTGTTTCCTTGCGCTACCTCGCAAACGCGGGAGACAGCGACAAAGCAAAAAAAAAAAAAAAAAACAAGGCAGAGCAGGTACCAGTGTTCAATTTCAAATCTTTACCATAAAATGTTCATCCAAGCTCTTCAATCTTGCGGAGTACATCACTTCTTCCTGTTTTATATTAAGGACTAATGACCTAAAAAGGGCAGCAAGGTCCATGTGATCAGATGATCAATGTAACTCGCTCTCTCTCTTTGTTTGGTAAGTGGAAGGCAGCCACCGACCAGGGTGGTTTATCACCAGTCCTACCCGCCTGTGCAGCAGGAGGGTTAGTGAGGGTGCGCAATGAGCCAGCAATATAATGTCTGTAAAGTGTCACTCCTTTGGTCATTAATTTCTGCCTCACCCACACGAGGCCTGCTGGCCTCCAGCCCACAACACACAATCTCACCATCTCACACGTAACTCTCAGTAACTCCATTTTTCCTGTGGTGAGAGCTACGCGTTAGCCCTGCCTTTTAAAAGGCAAAATTTCCTCGTAAAAACTCTTAAGTAAGTACTCAATCTCCCTCCCCCTTTCTCTCTCTACATACCTATTGACAGAATTTTGCCGTAGGTTCGTAAGCAAGTCTTCTTTCTCTCCCTCAATCACACACACACACACACACACACACACACACACACACACACACACATACACACTTGCACCGTCTCCACAGACACGCATCTTTTTTTTCATTTCTATTCACCCCCCAGCGTCCATCCCTTCACATGGAACCACCCCCTGCCTGTTCTCCCGCCTCCCCACCCACCCCCAAGACCAAGGAGCCAGGTGACGGTCAAGTCAACACTTAAATCAATCATTCACACTCCCTCGGGCCCTCCTGGCCATATTCCAGAACCTCGCTCCAGCCACAGGTTCCGATCCGTAGATTAAGGAGTTTCTCAAACGGCTTTGTCGCGCGGTTAAAACAGAACTTGTGTGTGTGTGTGTGTGTGTGTGTGAGTGAATGAATGTGTGCGTGTATGTGTGTGTGTGTGTGTGTGTGAGTGAATGAATGTGTGTGTGTGTGTGTGTGTGTGTGTGTGTGTGTGTGTGTGTGTGTGTGTGTGTGTGTGAGTGAATGAATGTGTGTGTGTGTGTGTGTGTGTGTGTGTGTGTGTGTGTGTGTGTGTGTGTGAGTGAATGAGTGTGTGTGTGTGTGTGTGTGTGTGAGTGAATGAGTGTGTGTGTGTGTGTGTGTGTGTGTGTGTGTGTGTGTGTGTGTGTGTGTGTGTGTGTGTGTGTGAGTGTGTGTGTGTGTGTGTGTGTGTGTGAGATTACTATCTGTGTGTTACACTTGTCTTGCCCCATCTCTTAAACCTGAATATACATATGTACCATGTCTTTACCTCTATATTTTGAAAGTAGATCGACATCTCATCTCTAAAATACACTTGCAAATTCATGTTAATGATATATGCATGGGTTGCAGTATGATTCTCGATGCCTGTAAGTACATGGTAGATACATACATACATACATACATACATACATACATACATATTAGGCATACATACACAAGTAATAGGTGTGTGTGTAGATACTAATTTATAAATAAAAGAAGCAGACAGGCACATATGTGGACAAACTATCAGACAGACAGACATGTTGAGAGAGGCAGAAAGAATGACACATAAACGCATACATAACATAAAAAAGACAAATATACGTACTTACTCTCATGTACAAATGCAGACAAAAACATAAGTCTTTACACACAAGTATGGATATATATATTATCCCTGGGGATAGGGGAGAAAGAATACTTCCCACGTATTCCCTGCGTGTCGTAGAAGGCGACTAAAAGGGAAGGGAGCGGAGGGCTGGAAATCCTCCCCTCTCATTTTTAGTTTTCCTAATGAAGGAACAGAGCAGCGGACCAAGTGAGGATATTCCCCTCGAAGGAAATATCCTCTGTTCTTAATGCTACCTCGCTAACGCGGGAAATGGCGAATAGTATAGAATATATATATACATACATGCATACATATATATATATATATATATATATATATATATATATATATATATATATATATATATATATATATATATATATATATATATATCCATTCCCGTCACCATCCCGCCACACATGAAACAGCACACACACACACACCCAAATCCAGCTAGGTAGCGCCAGGAATAGACGAAAAAGGACACATTCGCTCACACTCAGTCTCTAGCTTTCATGTAATAATGCACCGAAACCACAGCTCCCTTTCCACATAATGACCGCAAAAAACTTTCCATAGTTTACCCCAGACGCTTCACATGCCCTGGTTCAATACATTGACAGCACATCCACTCCGGTATACCACATCGTTCCAATTCACTCTATTCCTTGTACTTCTTTTACCCTCCTGTATGTTCAGGCCCCGATCGTTCAAAATCTTTTTTCACTCCAGCCTTCCACCTCCAATTTGGTCTCCCACTTCTCGTTCCCTCCACCTCTTGACACATAAATCCTCTTTCTCAATCTTTCCTCACTCATTCTCTCCAAGTGACCAAACCATTTCAACACACCCTATTCTGTTCTCTCAACCACATTCTTTTTATCACAACACATCTCTCTTACCCTTTCATTACTTACTCGATCAAACCACCTCACACCACATATTGTCCTCAAACATTTCATTTCCAACACATCCACCCTCCTCCGCACAACCCTATCTATAGCCCACGCCTCGCAACCATATAACATTGTTGGAACACTATTCCTTCAAACATACCCAATTTTGCTCTCCTAGATACTTATTATACATAATCGCTGTTTCCCGCGTCAGCGAGATAGCGCCAGGAAACAGACGAAGAATGGCCCATCCACTCATATACACATACATATACATAAACGCCCACATACGCACATACACATACGTATACATATCAACATACACATACATATACATACACATACGCAGACATTACATACATACACATGTACATATTCATACTTACTTGCCTTCATCCACTCTTGTCGCTATCCCGCCCCACAGGAAAACAGCATCGCTATCCCCTGCTTCAGCGAGGTAGCGCCAGAAAAACGGACAAAAAGGCCACATTCGCTCACACTCAGTCTCTAGCTGTCATGAGTAATGCACCGAAACACAGCTCCGTATCCACATCCAGGCCCTACAAAAACTTTCCATGGTTTACCCTAGACGCTCCACATGCCCTGGTTCAGTCTATTGACAGCATATATATATATATATATATATATATATATATATATATATATATATATATATATATATATATATATATATATATATATATATATATTGTCCAAAACAATCACATGTTTACCAAATGGCGTCCTAGCTTCGTCTCTTCGATGTATATCAACTGACATATTTCTCTCTTGTGTCTCCCTTGATGATGTGATTATTACACGAAAGTGCACTTGGGAACTTATCGTGTTTCATTTTCCCCGTGGACTCATAGGAATATCTTGATCACGCGCAAAATTGTGATCCTTTCCAATATATATATATATATATATATATATATATATATATATATATATATATATATATATATATATATATATATATATATATTTTTTTTTAATTTTCCAAAAGAAGGAACAGAGAATTGGGCCAGGTGAGGGTAGTCCCTCAAAGGCTCAGTCCTCTGTTCTTAACGCTACCTCGCTAATGCGGGAAATGGCGAATAGTTTGAAAGAAAGAAATATATATATATATATATATATATATATATATATATATATATATATATATATATATATATATATATATATATATTTCGCCAAATCTTAGAACACAAACAACATGGTTACTTCAAGCACACACACACACACACACACACACACACACACACACACACACACACACACACACATACTTGAAGCGAAAGAAACAAATCACACGAAACCAAGACGTCACACCAATGGCCGTGCCCCAATATGTAGCAGCAGATCACAGGAGAGGCAGAGGACCTAGCGAATATAACTGACATCTCGACAAGAAACACACACTCCAGGGCGGAAGCTGCGTCAACCCCAGCTCTCAACACCTCCCGAGGCACGTGGGTGTTGGGGACCCAGCAGATTGGGAGGGGGGTATCCGGGTGGGAAAGGTGGTGGAAAAGGCAAGGGGGTAAGTGGAGGGAGGAGGCACGAGAGGCGAGTCAGAGCCAAGTCTAAGGTAAACATTCTGTTCCGACAAATACCACAGACATGTACGTACAGTGGTGGGTGTTGGAGGGAACAGGTGGTTGTGGGAGAGGTTTGGAGTGCAGCAGGGAAGGTAAGGGATGGCTGGGGTGTAGTAGCAGAGGACAGGATAGGTAGGTAAAGGCTGAGGTGCAGCAGTGAAGGAAGCAGGAAAGGTAACAGGGAAAGGCTGGGGTGCAGCAGCGATGGTAGCAGGGGAGGAAGAAGGCTGGGGTGCATCTGTGATGGTAGCAGGGGAGGTGACAGAAGGCTGGGGTGCAGCAGTGATGGTAGCAGTGGGGGGGGGGGGGGGGTAGCAAAGGGCTGAAGTGCAGCAGTGATGGTAGCAGGGGGGTTAGCAGAGGGCTGAAGTGCAGCAGTGATGGTAGCAGGGGGGTAGAAGAAGGCTGGGGTGCAGCTGTGACGGTAGCAGGGGAGGCAGCAGAAGGCTGGGGTGCAGCTGTGACGGTAGCAGGGGAGGTAGCAGAAGGCTGGGGTGCAGCTGTGACGGTAGCAGGGGAGGCAGCAGAAGGCTGGGGTGCAGCTGTGACGGTAGCAGGGGAGGTAGCAGAAGGCTGGGGTGCAGCAGCAGCAGGTCAGACGACAGGAGGGTAAGATTGTGCAGTGTGATTAGGATGGATATAGATGTTATTCAAATGTGTGTGTGTGTGTGTGTGTGTGTGTGTGTGTGTGTGTGTGTGTGTGTGTGTGTGTATGTTTGCGTGTGTTTCAATCTCCTCAATAAAACCCAGAAAGCTAGAAATGAGAATATCAAGAGGGGCACACAAGGAACCATTTGATATGAATGTTATCAGTAAGACACAAGTAATTATGCAGGATAATACAACGACAACTGAATACGACTGACTTCCAACAGCAGCAGACCACTGGGTCCTAACGAGGCTGTTTGTGATAGGGAATGAAAACAGAAACTCATGGATTAATGTGGGAGCAGCAGTGGTCGTGGGCTTGAAGGTAGGCAATAGATTTCTCACAAACTAATGTGAGATGATGAAAGATCCGAACACCACTCCACACAGATCTGAGAACCACAACAACAACAACCCGCTGGACAAGGTCACACCTGACGGGGCCGACACCTCTGACATTCGCTCATACATCACCACACGCAGGGCGGTAACGGTGAACAACAGTTTGTCATTGGTAGATTCATTAGGTCTCCGCCTGGTAGTGGCCCTTCCTTATCTTATGACGGCAGCGTCCTCTGGTGTGTGTGTGCAACAATCACCAGCGACCAAGGCTAACTAGAGGCTCCTCCCGACTTCCGGGGATTGGTTCCTCTTGAGTATTTACTGCCTCTCACTGATGGGTTTTATCCTTAGGGTCTTGTTCGTAGGGGTTTTATATCACTAGCTTTACCCTTGTGGGTTTAACTGTTGGGTTTCAGCCCTGTAGCCGTATCTTCAAGTGCTTTCCTTGACAGTTTTCTTGCCTCAAAGACGTAAGCTTTAGGTTTAAGTCAGATTGCTTAGGTTCAGCTTTAGGAATGACCCTGAAATGCTTCATTCTTCGGATTCTAGGACTTTGTTTCGAAGACTTCACTCTTTAAAAAGGCGTTTTTATTTCTGAGCCTCATTCTTCTCCACTCCAGAAATAATCAGTTCTTCAGTCATCATTCCCAGCAACCATCCTTCGGCGATGCGCCTCTCAAAACCTCACTACCACTGGGGCTCACAATCCCCGGTTCCACTCCCTGGAGAATTACCCACGGCGGTTCACCACCACTCATCGGAGGTCACCATCCTAGGGTTCACTCCTTTGTAGAATCCACTCTAGAGATTTACCCTAAGCAGTTCAATACCCCATGATCCACTTCAGAAGTGGATCCTGGAGCAGTTCAACATCCTAGGACTAAATCTTTAGGAGAATCCATTATCTGGAAAAATTTACTTCTGATAGTTCAAGACCCACACGATGCACTCCCTGAAATTCATCAACTTAGGATTTACCCCTCAATAGGATCTAATATGAAAAGTCCCCCCTAGTGGGTCAATATCCCAGAATACAGTCCTTAAAAATGACCAGCTTACGATTCACTCCTTAACATGACTCACTCCCTGGAGATCGCTACACCCCAGTTTTCCTTCCGTCACTTCACGCCTCTGTTCCTCATTTCGACACATTGACCCCTCTCACACCTTACCCACTGAAGTTTTAATCTACCTCTGGGATTCACTCCTCAGACCAAACTCGAAATCTTTACCATCAGACTTTATTTTCCCAAGCTTCAGTCTTCGAGGTTCCCTCTCTCGACATCACTCTTCATTCCCCGGACTTAGGTCACCCTCCGATGATTCATTCCATGGATATCACTTTGTTTGGCTTCATTCCTCACACTTACCTCTCCCCAGGTTAAACTCTGGGGCATTGCTCTTCGCACTCTACCTTCCTAAGATGAAATCTCCTGGACTTCATTTTCCTGACACCAGACTCCAACGCTTCAAACCCTGGGCTTTCCTAACCACGAACTTCAATAGTCAATTCCACGCCATTCGATTTCATTCCCCAAACTTAATTATCCCAGACTTCGCACTCACAAACTGCTCTCGGAAACCAGGCTATATTCTCAAAACTGCCCTCAACCCAGGCTTTAATCCTCAAATGGCACTCAACCCAGGATTCATCTCAAAGCTGCATTCAACCCTGGCTTCATTCCTCAAACTTCAGGCAACCCAGGCTTCCTTCTCTAAACTTCATTCCCAGGGTTCACATCCCTTAGGGTTTACTCCACAAAACTTCAGTCCTTCCAAACTTCACTCCCTCGACCAATGGTTCTCAGCCGGTGGTGTGGCTACCACTATATATATATAGTGGTACACGAGAGTCGTCCAGGTGGCTCACTGGGTTACAGTCCTCAAACTTCAGGTAACCCAGGCTTCTTTCTCTAAACTTCATTCCCAGGGTTCACATCCCTTAGGGTTTACTTCACAAAACTTCAGTCCTCCCAAACTTCACTCCTTCGACCAATGGTTCTCAGCCGGTGGTGTGGCTACCACTATATATATATAGTGGTACACGAGAGTCGTCCAGGTGGCTCACTGGGTTACAGTCCTCGACGTTGAGTGATTATGAATATGCATTACGCCTCATACCGAGGAATGATATATAACTTATCTTACATTTACGTTTTTATATATGATTATATCATAAACGTTAAGATTTCAAAGTCTTTTCTCTCTAGTAACGATTTGTAGAAGTAAGGTAGTAAATGAGGTGGCATAGAGAGAGCTGAGTGATACACGACCCAAAACTCCCGTGAACCTCTGCCTTATGAGTTAGAACTCCCATCCCAGCTTTCGTTCTTTTGCCTTGACAGTCGCATACAGGACCCCTTGTCCAAGAACACCAACCTCGCTTCGTCTAATTCAGTCACATAACCTTTCTGCACTCACGCGAACTGATAAACCAGCACATTACAATCGTCTTTCGGGGTTCTCTAGAGATGACGAGGTCACACGTGGAGGGAGCAGTGTGTCCCACGCCTTAAATACCTGAATTCAGTAACGATAATGACCAGTCCGTTTAGCCTCACCAGTATCGCCTGAGCTGTCAGTACACAGGAATGCAATGGAATTCATACAACAATAGACCACTGAGTCCCTTCCAGGCTGTTTGTGAGGCAGGGAGAGATACAACGCTCACAGATCAGTGTGGTAAAAGCAGGAATACGTGCACATTAAACTCAGAAAAATACTGCAAACTTGTCATGTAGTTAAGGAGGCGCAAACAACGTCATTCGTGCATTAGAAGTGAATATCTATCAAGTCTGTTCTCAAACGCAGCTATGCCACTACCTACAACCACCCACTCCAAATATCAACAATCCAGATGAAGAAAAAGTACCTCGCCGAATTCGAGGTAAAACATCTGCCCACGAGTTTGTATCCATTACTGAGAGTGAGACCAGACAATCCAGCCCCAGTAATCTGTCTTCTTTTTTAACAAACAGTGATTTCTGCTGGTGCTGCTACTGCTACTGTTGCTGATGGTGATAATGATGTTACTGATGCTAGTGTTAACGCTGCCTCTTGGTCGTAGTGAAAACTCAACCGTTACGTAACAGTGAATCCACAGCTACCGCTCTGAATTCTATTCCTACCGACTTTAGTATTACCGCTGTTCTTTCTCCAAAGAAAATGGAACCTAACCCCAACAACACTGAATGAGGAAGGTATTTAAATCGTCACCTTAAAGTTGTGCAAGTCGTTACCACGGTGCAAGTCATGACGTCTGTCCTCCGTGTGGACGAGGAAACACACACACACACACACACACACACACACACACAGCTCGATCTTAGACGGGAGATTCGCAGAACTTTACACTCATCGACGCTCATCTATTCTTGAGAGAAATCAGAGAATTTTGGGTTTGTTTATCCAGCAAACGTTGCCTTACAGGCAGAGAGAGAGAGAGAGAGAGAGAGAGAGAGAGAGAGAGAGAGAGAGAGAGAGAGAGAGAGAGAGAGAGAGAGAGAGAGAGAGAGAGAGAGAGACTTAACGATGAGATTTTGATGAAAGAGAAGACTGGTACGTGGCGCTTACCGCATTCAGATATATATATATATATATATATATATATATATATATATATATATATATATATATATATATATATATATAGATAGATAGATAGATAGATAGAGAGAGAGAGAGAGAGAGAGAGAGAGAGAGAGAGAGAGAGAGAGAGAGAGAGAGAGAGAGAGAGAGAGAGAGATCTGATACACTGTTGGGGGGGATAAATAGAGTGGTGCTCCACATATAGCGAGTTCAGATACACACAGTGGACTGGTGCATTCATCTTCATGGTCTGATCTTCAGTCAATAACAGTAACAATGCCAATGTCTTGTCCTCCACAGTAACGTGTATGGATGGGTCTCATTTATCTACAGTGCAAGAAGCTGACACCAAGACCTCGAGTGTAATCGTTTGAAGATGATAATCTATTGCCTCAATTTTTTGTGACAACTGTACTAAGCATCACATCATTTAACACTTCAAATTCTTTGTGCCATTGATGGCAATGCGCTAAGCAACACTTATTATCATTTTACTCCGATCTTTTGCAATAAACTGACCAACTGTCGCCGAAATAAGTATACCACACGAGTCACTGATTTCAAAAAAAAAGGAACGAAACAATATACCTACATAGCCTACATGTACATGGCTCAGGTCGAAGCATGTGACCTATTCAGCCTAAACAGTGTTTCTGTCGCCATTAAAATGACAATACCAAGGTTCCAGATTGCCATAAAGTAGGTCACTTGAGAGCACTCTGGTATAACCGGAATTTTCATTCTACAGTGTGACTGAAATCACAAAGAAGTTCTCACCATTATCATCGTGCTCCTGTGCTGGCTTAATGGATTGTCCTATTGGTAGATTCGTGGTGACACATTTCTATTCTCCTGACTGAAAATCTCTCACTTCTCCACTTTCTCTAAGGAAAATTCTCCTGTTCTTTGTTATATATTTTGCTTCTGTCTCATCCTTGGACTTGCTCACGTCCTCATAACCTCCCTCTGCCCGCCAGGCATTATGCTTTCCTAGACATCTGTCGTCACCCAGACGCATACCGTCCCTAGACCAGAGCAGGTGGGTGACCTGCGAAGTCTCAACCAGTCTCCACGCGAAGTGCACGCTGCCTCTCTGTCTCTGCTCTCTCCTCAGGTAACCCCACACACATTCTTATCCGTTTTCTTTTCTTTTCTGCAGCTTGTATACTGAGCCTTGTTTTAGCTGTCAAGCTCCGTACCTCAGACTCATGTATTTAACACAGGCTTTAATATTATCATGCAGATAAGAAATTCAACTTTATTTGGAAAGTTTTGTACTCAAAAGTGGAGAACCGTGCAAACGTCTACCTTCACTTGGCAGGTCCATCTGTAACATACTATCTATCTATCTATCAGTAAAATAAAAAAAATGAAAAAAAAAAAAAACGCATGCTGTCAAATTCTACTGCAGGGTCTCTGAAATCACAATTTTTGTTCAAATCTATTCTACAACCTTGTCTATACAGTGTCATTACATATGATCTGTGAATAGTTAAGTATAACCCATCATTTTCCAGGTTTGCATCTATCTTCTAGTGGCATTCTGAAGGTTTTCTGTATATTCTAAGAACATATCATTCACATCAGCATATTCAATGCTATTTCTGTGGGTTTGAGATCTTGTTTTAATCATCTACGAATAATACAAGGAAAAATGATGTTACTACAACGACTTTACCTTAGGCCGACCATGAGATATATTTCTAGATCTTGTTGTGATATTAGTACATTTATAGTACACAGGCAGTTTGTACTTGATTTCCACGCGTCATGAATTATAAGCCTCTGTCTCACACAACTCCCTTCCTGTCTTCTTAGCTCTGCAGGTAATCGATCATACTATAGGGATTTAGGATTCGTGTGTTGTATTTTTCTTTCTTCATCTTTTAGAATTATGGAGGACGTGATGAGCTGCTCATATGGCACTTCATTTTCTTTCAGTATCTCACCTTCCTGATCATCCATATTTGAAAGAGATGAAAAGTACACCGTTCGACTCTTGCCTATACCATGAGCCACTAATAATACGCCAACTGTATTATCCCAACCCCACGCAGACACACACACAAAAGAGAGAGAGAGAGAGAGAGAGAGAGAGAGAGAGAGAGAGAGAGAGAGAGAGAGAGAGAGAGAGAGAGAGAGAGAGAGAGCGTAGAATGGCAATAGTTGAGAGTAAATGAAGCAATGGGAGGTATCTAAGGAAGCAACTCTGAAAAGTGTGAGAGATGCATGTGGCATGCTAAAGGTGGGAGGTGGGAAGATTGGAAAGATGTTAGCAAAAGGGAAAGAAATGCGTTTTGGCGGAACTTATAGGAAAGACAATGATTGGGAGATGTATAAGAGAAAGCGGTGGGCGGTCAACCTAAGTTTAGTGCTTGAAAAAGAGAGCAAAATGGGAGTTGGGGGAGTTGGGGTGAGCGAGTATCAGTAAACTTTGGGGAGAATAATATCCTTTGGAAGGAGGTTACTAATGTGTTAAGAACAAGCGAACAAAGAGGAACTCGGTGAAGGGGGCAAATGGGGAAGTGAAGCAGGTAGTAATGAAGTGAGGAGGAGTTGGAGCGAGTATTTTGAAGGATTGTCAAAAGAGTTCGATGACAGAGTGGCAGATGCAGGATCTTTGAGTCGGGGTGGTGTGCGAAATGAAATAGTCAAAGTGTGGTCTGGTGAAGAAAGAACAGGTGAAGAACAGGTGGTGAAAGTCTTACGTAAGATGAAATGTGGCAAGGCGGCTGGAGTAATGGATTTGCAGTTGAATTTATTAAGAATGAGGGTGATTGTGCTGTTGATTGGTTAGTAAGGGCTTCCAAGGTATGTATGGATCATGTTGAAGTGCCTGAGGATTGGCATAATGCATGTACAGTGCCACTGTGTAAAGGTAAGGGGGATAAAGGTGAGTCATCAAACTGCAAGAGTATAAGTCTAATGAGTGTACCTGGTAATTTGTATGGAAGGGAATTGATTGTGAGGGTGGAGGCATGTACAGAGCATCAGACTGGGGAGGAAGAGTATGGTTTCACATGTGGTAGAGGATGTGTGATTCAGTGTTTGCTTTAAAGAATGTGTGTAAGAAATACTTAAAGAACATGTATTTCTATGAGGCATTTACGAATCTGGAGAAAGCATATTATAGAGCTGATAGAGATGCCCTGTGGAAAGTCATACAAATATACCGTATGGAAGGAAAGCTGTTAGAAGCAGTAAAAAGTTTTTATCAAAGGTGTAAGGCATGTGTACGATTAGGAAGAGAAGAGGTTGTTCGGCGGGGTGTGTGTGTGTGTGTGTGGGGTGTGTGTGTGTGTGTGTGGGGTGTGTGTGTGTGTGTGTGTGTGTGTGTGTGTGTGTGTGTGTGTGTGTGTGTGTGTGTGTGTGTGTGTGTGTGTGTGTGTGTGTATGGTGTGTGTGTGTATGGTGTGTGTGTGTATGGTGTGTGTGTGTATGGTGTGTGTGGTGTGTGTGTGTGGTGTGTGTGTGTGGTGTGTGTGTGTGGTGTGTGTGTGTGTGTGTGTGTGTGTGTGTGTGTGTGTGTGTGTGTGTGTGTGTGTGTGATGTCACCATGGTTGTTTAATCTTTGTGTTGTTTAACCTTTGTTTTGTGGTTGGGGTGGTGAGGGAGGTAAATGCGAGAATCGTGTGGATGATGAGAGGACCTGGAAATTGAGTCAGCTGTTGTTCGCCGATGATACAGCACTGGTGGTAGACTCGAGTAAGAAACTGCAGAAGTTGGTGACTGAGTTTGGAAGAGTGCATGAAAGGAAGAAGCTGAGAAATTATGGCAGTGCTAAAGAATGTGTGGAAAGACAGAAAGCAATCTGGGAAGCTAAAAGTGTATAGTAGTCTCAACAACATCGATGCATGGCATGGTATAGATGTGGCGAGTCGGAGGAGGTTGGATGTATTGGAAATTAAATGTTTGAGGACAATATGTGGTGAGAGGTGGTTTGATCGAGTAAATTATGAAAGGATAACAGAGGTGTGTGAAAATAAATGGAGTATGGCTGAGAAAGCGGAAGAGGGTGTGATGAATGGTCTCGACATAGGGAGAAAATGAGTGAGGAAGTGTGTATATATATATATATATATATATATATATATATATATATATATATATATATATATATATATATATATATATATATTCTTTATGTCTCAGGTGAGACGACACTGGTATTGACTGTACCACGATAAATATCACTGAATCTTCTATTATTGAATACACAAAGAATTGTAACATTAATATTAGTGAAGGTCTACATAAATTGGATAGATTCATTATTGATAAAATTTGTAAACAGTTCCTATTTTTATTCACACGATAAATCTTATGATACGAATGTTGCCAGACTTTACGCACCTGACTTCCATTCGGGTAGTCACTTGTCTACCAACTGGCGTCCTAGCTACGTCTCTTCGCTTTATATCAAATGACTGTTATATTTCTTTCTTGTATCTCCCCCTGATGATATGATCATTACACGAAAGTGCATTTGAGAATTTATCGCGTTTCATTTCCCTGTGGTAAGAAGGTATATATCTATCTATCTATCTATCTATATATCTATATATATATATATATATATATATATATATATATATATATATATATATACTCTAGCCTAACGTAAGCCAGGTACCGAATTTATCGACCAACCCGTAAATAAGGATGAACAGCTGGACTGACTGTGGACCGACTGCCTCAACCAACAATAGAAACTTGAGGGCGCGTGCCGGTAGTCCATGAGTGCGTCATGATGAGCAACGTTAACCACCACCCCACAGAAGTCCAATACCCATAAAGCACGAAGCCACTTCGGTAATCATTACACAGCAAATAACCGTACCAGTTTCTCTAGGCAATCACCGTACCTTGGCCTGTGTGGACGGTGTCGATGATGGACGAGGGCAAGTAGAAGGGGATGAACTGCGGTTACAACCACGTCGTATCCCCGCTCCCGCCTGCAACAACGAGAGCAAGCACACACAAATGGACGACCTTGCTGCCACTACCAATCTGAGGCTATTAACGACGTACAGGTACAATTAGCAGCAACATATATCAGGGAAGTTTAACCTTGGCTGGCCAGTGAGGATGAGATTACCGTATGAGCATCAATCCACAGTACGAGCCCTGGTTATCATCAAGACTGTTATGACTGGTATTGTCAAGACCTTCATCTTCGCTATTACCGTTATCAGCACCAACATCATGATCATGATAAGTCACACTGATAATTAACACTTGTTACCTCATGTATGTCCTTGTTGTAAGGACAGACACAGGTGAGGGATAAAGTGCGGTGGAGGAGGTGAAGGAGTGGACCATCCTGGCCGCTGTGGTGGTGCTGAGGGCCAGTTCGGACCACCCCGAGCTCACCCGGCCAATGATGGATATTTCCTTGCTACTTCATCATGCAGGGCGCCCCAGGCCTGGACGTACATAGCCGTACGACAGGGACCGGTTTTGAAAGTGTAGAAGCCTTGTAACATTCATGAATAACATAGAAGAATTAATATATACGTAAGGGAGAGATGTAGACAGTTCTGTATTATGGAGGAATCGTGTGGAAGGACAGAGAAGAAAATGTACATACGAACACTAATGTCTGTGATAGAAGAGAGCCAGAGGTTTAACGTCAAGTTTTTACTCAAGGGCAATATCTCAGGAAAAGTTCCATGTATGCATATTGCATATAGTGGCTCTCGACACCTGAGAGGCCATTAAGCCAGAAATCCTTATATATATATATATATATATATATATATATATATATATATATATATATATATATATATATATATATATATTTATTAAAAAAGGGGGTGACTGTATTGTTGACTGGTTGGTAAGGTTATTTAATGTTTGTATGACTCATGGTGAGGTGCCTGAGGATTGGCGGAATGCGTGCATAGTACCATTGTACAAAGGCAAAGGGGATAAGAGTGAGTGCTCAAATTACAGAGGTATAAGTTTGTTGAGTATTCCTGGTAAATTATATGGGAGGGTATTAATTGAGAGGGTGAAGGCATGTACAGAGCATCAGATTGGGGAAGAGCAGTGTGGTTTCGGAAGTGGTAGAGGATGTGTGGATCAGGTGTTTGCTTTGAAGAATGTATGTGAGAAATACTTAGAAAAGCAAATGGATTTGTATGTAGCATTTATGAATCTGGAGAAGGCATATGATAGAGTTGATAGAGATGCTCTGTGGAAGGTATTAAGAATATATGGTGTGGGAGGAAAGTTGTTAGAAGCAGTGAAAAGTTTTTATCGAGGATGTAAGGCATGTGTACGTGTAGGAAGAGAGGAAAGTGATTGGTTCTCAGTGAATGTAGGTTTGCGGCAGGGGTGTGTGATGTCTCCATGGTTGTTTAATTTGTTTATGGATGGGGTTGTTAGGGAGGTAAATGCAAGAGTTTTGGAAAGAGGGGCAAGTATGAAGTCTGTTGGGGATGAGAGAGCTTGGGAAGTGAGTCAGTTGTTGTTCGCTGATGACACAGCGCTGGTGGCTGATTCATGTGTGAAACTGCAGAAGCTGGTGAGTGAGTTTGGTAAAGTGTGTGGAAGAAGAAAGTTAAGAGTAAATGTGAATAAGAGCAAGGTTATTAGGTACAGTAGGGTTGAGGGTCAAGTCAATTGGGAGGTGAGTTTGAATGGAGAAAAACTGGAGGAAGTGAAGTGTTTTAGATATCTGGGAGTGGATCTGGCAGCGGATGGAACCATGGAAGCGGAAGTGGATCATAGGGTGGGGAAGGGGGCGAAAATTCTGGGGGCCTTGAAGAATGTGTGGAAGTCGAGAACATTATCTCGGAAAGCAAAAATGGGTATGTTTGAAGGAATAGTGGTTCCAACAATGTTGTATGGTTGCGAGGCGTGGGCTATGGGTAGAGTTGTGCGCAGGAGGATGGATGTGCTGGAAATGAGATGTCTGAGGACAATGTGTGGTGTGAGGTGGTTTGATCGAGTGAGTAACGTAAGGGTAAGAGAGATGTGTGGAAATAAAAAGAGCGTGGTTGAGAGAGCAGAAGAGGGTGTTTTGAAGTGGTATGGGCACATGGAGAGGATGAGTGAGGAAAGATTGACCAAGAGGATATATGTGTCGGAGGTGGAGGGAACAAGGAGAAAAGGGAGACCAAATTGGAGGTGGAAAGATGGAGTGAAAAAGATTTTGTGTGATCGGGGCCTGAACATGCAGGAGGGTGAAAGGAGGGCAAGGAATAGAGTAAATTGGAGCGATGTGGTATACCGGGGCTGACGTGCTGTCAGTGGATTGAATCAAGGCATGTGAAGCGTCTGGGGTAAACCATGGAAAGCTGTGTAGGTATGTATATTTGCGTGTGTGGATGTATGTATATACATGTGTATGGGGGGGGGGTTGGGCCATTTCTTTCGTCTGTTTCCTTGCGCTACCTCGCAAACGCGGGAGACAGCGACAAAGTATAAAAAAAAAAAAAGAAAAAAAAAAAAAAAAAAAAAAAAAAATATATATATATATATATATATATATATATATATATATATATATGGAGGGAACGAAGAGAAGTGGGAGACCAAATTGGAGGTGCAAAGATGGAGTGAAAAAGATATTGAGTGATCGGGGCCTGAACATGCAGGAGGGTGAAAGGCGTGCAAGTAATAGAGTGAGTTGGAACGATGTGGTATACCGTGGTCGACGTGCTGTCAATGGAATGAACCAGAGCATGTGAAGCGTCTGGGGTAAACCATGGAAAGTTCTGCGGGGCCTGGATAGGGAAAGGGAGCTGTGGTATCGGTTCATTATTATATGACAGACAGAGACTGAGTGTGAACGAATGGGCCTTTGTTGTCTTTTCCTAGCGCTACCTCGCACACATAAGGGGGGAGGGGGTTGTTATTCCATGTGTGGCGAGGTGGTGATGGGAATGAATAAAACCAGACAGTATGAATTGTGTACATGTGTATATATGTATATGTCTGTGTGTGTATATATATGTATACGTTGAGATTTATAGGTTTGTATATTTGCGTGTGTGGACGTATATGTATATACATGTGTATGTGGGTGGGTTGGGCCATTCTTTCGTCTGTTTCCTTGCGCTTCCTCGCTAACGCGGGAGACAGCGACAAAGCAAAATATATATATATATATATATATATATATATATATATATATATATATATATATATATATATATATATATATATATATATATATATATATGTTGTTCGCTGATGATACAGCGCTGGTGGCTAATTCATGTGAGAAACTGCAGAAGCTGGTGGCTGATTCATGTGAGAAACTGCAGAAGCTGGTGACTGAGTTTGGTAAAGTGTGTGAAAGAAGAAAGTTAAGAGTAAATGTGAATAAGAGCAAGGTTATTAGGTACAGTAGGGTTGAGGGTCAAGTCAAATGGGAGGTAAGTTTGAATGGAGAAAAACTGGAGGAAGTAAAGTGTTTTAGATATCTGGGAGTGGATCTGGCAGCGGATGGAACCATGGAAGCGGAAGTGAATCATAGGGTGGGGGAGGGGGCGAAAATCCTGGGAACCTTGAAGAATGTGTGGAAGTCGAGAACATTATCTCGGAAAGCAAAAATGGGTACGTTTGAAGGAATAGTGGTTCCAACAATGTTGTATGGTTGCGAGGCGTGGGCTATGGATAAAGTTGTGCGCAGGAGGGTGGATGTGCTGGAAATGAGATGTTTGAGGACAATGTGTGGTGTGAGGTGGTTTGATCGATTCAGTAATGTAAGGGTAAGAGAGATGAGTGGAAATAAAAAGAGCGTGGTTGAGAGAGCAGAAGAGGGTGTTTTGAAATGGTTTAGGCACATGGAGAGAATGAGTGTCTGTGTGTGTATATATATGTGTACACTGAGATGTGTAGGTATGTATATTTGCGTGTGTGGACGTGTATGTATATACATGTGTATGGGGGTGGGTTAGGCCATTTCTTTCGTGTTTCCTTACGCCACCTCGAAAACGCGGGAGACACCGACAAAGAAAAATAAATAACAATAATATATATATATATATATATATATATATATATATATATATATATATATATATATATATATATATATATGTGTGTGTGTGTGTGTGTGTGTGTGTGTGTGTGTGTGTGTATAGGTCTGTGTATGTATATGTTGATATTTTTTTTGTTTATATATATATATATATATATATATATATATATATATATATATATATATATATACATATATATATATATATATATATATATATATATATATATATATATATATATATATATATATATATATATATATATCCCTGGTGATGGGGGAGAAAGAATACTTCCCACGTATTCCCTGCATGTCGTGGAAGGCGACTGAAAGGGAAGGGAGCGGGGGGCTGGAAATCCTCCCCTCTAGTTTTTTTTTAATTGTTCAAAAGAAGGAACAGAGAAGGGGGCCAGGTGAGAATATTCCCTCAAAAGGCCCAATCCTCTGTTCTGAACACTACCTAGCTAAGGCGGGAAATGGCGAATAGTATGAAAGAAAAAAGAAATATATATATATATATATCTTTCAAACTATTCGCCATTTCCCGCGTTAGCGAGGTAGCGTTAAGAACAGAGGACTGGGCCTTTGTTGGAATATCCTCACCTGGCCCCCTCTGTTCCTTCTTTTGGAAAATTAAAAAGAAAAAAAAAAAACGAGAGGGGAGGATTTCCAGCCCCCCGCTCCCTCCCCTTTTAGTCGCCTTCTACGACACGCAGGGAATACGTGGGAAGTATTCTTAATCCATATATATATATATATATATATATATATATATATATATATATATATATATATATATATATATATATATCCCAGGGGATAGGGGAGAAAGAATACTTCCCACGTATTCCCTGCGTGTCGTAGAAGGCGACTAAAAGGGAAGGGAGCGGGGGGCTGGAAATCCTCCCCTCTCGGGTTTTTTTTTTTTTTTTTTTCCAAAAGAAGGAACAGAGAATTGGGCCAGGTGAGGGTATTCCCTCAAACGGCCCAGTCCTCTGTTCTTAACGCTACCTCGCTAATGCGGGAAATGGCGAATAGTTTGAAAGAAAAGAAAAGAAAGAATATATATATATATATATATATATATATATATATATATATATATATATATATATATATATATATCCCTGGGGATATGGGAGAAAGAATACTTCCCACGTATTCCCTGCGTGTCGTAGAAGGCGACTAAAAGGGGAGGGAGCGGGTGGCTGGAAATCCTCCCCTCTCGTTTTTTTTAAATTTTCCAAAAGAAGGAACAGAGAAGGGGACCAGGTGAGGATTTTCCCTTTAAGGCCCAGTCCTCTGTTCTTAACGCTACCTCGCAAATGCGGGAAATGGCAAATCGTATGAAAAAAAAAAAAAAAAAAATATATATATATATATATATATATATATATATATATATATATATATATATATATATATATATATATATGTGTGTGTGTGTGTGTGTGTGTGTGTGTGTGTGTGTGTGTGTGTGTGTGTACTTTGGTAAAGTGTGTGAAAGAAGAAAGTTAAGAGTAAATGTGAATAAGAGCAAGGTTATTAGGGTCAGTAGGGTTGAGGGACAAGTCAATTGGGAAGTAATTTTGAATGGAGAAAGACTGGAGGAAGTGAAGTGTTTTAGATTTCTGGGAGTGGATTTGGCAGCGGATGGAACCATGGAAGCGGAAGTGAGTCACCGGGTGGGGGAGAGGGGCGAAGGTTCTGGGGGCGTTGAACAATGTGTGGAAGGTGACAACGTTATCCTGCAAAGAAAAAATGGGTATGTTTGAAGGAAAAGTGGTTCCAACAATGTTATATGGTTTTGAGGCGTGGGCTATAAATAGGGTTGTGCAGTGGAGGGTGAATGTGTTGGAAATGAGATGTTTGATGACAATATGTGGTGTGAGGTGGTTTGATCGAGTAAGTAATGAAAAGGTAAGAGAGATGTGTGGTAATAAAAAGAGTGTGGTTGAGAGAGCAGAAGAGGGTGTATTGAAATGGTTTGGTCACATAAAGAGAATGAGTGAGGAAGGATTGACAAAGAGGATATGTGTGTCAGAGGCGGAGGGAACGAGAAGTGGGAGACCAAATTGTAGGCGGAAGGATGGAGTGAAAAAGATTTTGAGCGATCGGGGCCTGAACATGCAGAAGGGTGAAAGGCGTGCAAGGAATAGAGTGAAGTGGGACATGTGATATACCGGGGTCGACGTGCTGTCAATGGATTGAACCAGGGCATGTGAAGCGTCTGCGGTAAACCATGGAAAGTTTGTAAGGCCTGTATGTGGAAAGGGAGCTGTCTTTTCGATGCATTATTACATGACAGCTAGAGACTGAGTGTGAACGAATGTGACCTTTGTTGTCTTTTCCTAGTGTTACCTCTTCCTCGTGTTACCTCGCGCGCGTGCAGGGGTAGGGGGATGTCATTTCATGTGTGGCGGGGTGGCGACGGGAATGAATAAGGGCAGCAAGTATGAATTATGTACATGTGTATATATGCATATGTCTGTGTATGTACATATATATATATATATATATATATATATATATATATATGTATATATATATATATATATATATATATATATATATATATATATATATATACATATATATATATATATATATATATATATATATATATATATATATATATATATATTTATATATTGAGTGGGAGATGTATAAAAGAAAGATTCAGGAGGTCAAGAGAAAGGTGCAAGAGGTGAAAAAAAGGGCAAATGAGAGTTGGGGTGAGAGAGTATCATTAAATTTTAGGGAGAATAAAAAGATGTTCTGGAAGGAGGTAAATAAAGTGCGTAAGACAAGGGAGCAAATGGGAACTTCAGTGAAGGGCGCAAATGGGGAGGTGATAACAAGTAGTGGTTATGTGAGAAGGAGATGGAGTGAGTATTTTGAAGGTTTGTTGAATGTGTTTGATGACAGAGTGGCAGATATAGGGTGTTTTGGTCGAGGTGGTGTGCAAAGTGAGAGGGTTAGGGAAAATGGTTTGGTAAACAGAGAAGAGGTAGTAAAAGCTTTGTGGAAGATGAAAGCCGGCAAGGCAGCAGGTTTGGATGGTATTGCAGTGGAATTTATTAAAAAAGGGGGTGACTGTATTGTTGACTGGTTGGTAAGGTTATTTAATGTATGTATGACTCATGGTGAGGTGCCTGAGGATTGGTGGAATGCGTGCATAGTGCCATTGTACAAAGGCAAAGGGGACAAGAGTGAGTGCTCAAATTACAGAGGTATAAGTTTGTTGAGTATTCCTGGTAAATTATATGGGAGGGTATTGATTGAGAGGGTGAAGGCATGTACAGAGCATCAGATTGGGGAAGAGCAGTGTGGTTTCAGAAGTGGTAGAGGATGTGTGGATCAAGTGTTTGCTTTGAAGAATGTATGTGAGAAATACTTAGAAAAGCAAATGGATTTGTATGTAGCATTTATGGATCTGGAGAAGGCATATGATAGAGTTGATAGAGATGCTCTGTGGAAGGTATTAAGAATATATGGCGTGGGAGGTAAGTTGTTAGAAGCAGTGAAAAGTTTTTATCGAGGATGTAAGGCATGTGTGGAAGAGAGGAAAGTGATTGGTTCTCAGTGAATGTAGGTTTGCGGCAGGGGTATGTGATGTCTCCATGGTTGTTTAATTTGTTTATGGATGGGGTTGTTAGGGAGGTGAATGCAAGAGTTTTGGAAAGAGGGGCAAGTATGAAGTCTGTCGGGGATGAGAGAGCTTGTGAAGTGAGTCAGTTGTTGTTCGCTGATGATACAGCGCTGGTGGCTGATTCATGTGAGAAACTGCAGAAGCTGGTGACTGAGTCTGGTAAAGTGTGTGAAAGAAGAAAGTTAAGAGTAAATGTGAATAAGAGCAAGGTTATTAGGTACAGTAGGGTTGAGGGTCAAGTCAATTGGGAGGTAAGTTTGAATGGAGGAAAACTGGAGGAAGTAAAGTGTTTTAGATATCTGGGAGTGGATCTGGCAGCGGATGGAACCATGGAAGCGGAAGTGGATCATAGGGTGGGGGAGGGGGCGAAAATTCTGGGAGCCTTGAAGAATGTGTGGAAGTCGAGAACATTATCTCGGAAAGCAAAAATGGGTGTGTTTGAAGGAATAGTGGTTCCAACAATGTTGTATGGTTGCGAGGCGTGGGCTATGGATAGAGATGTGCGCAGGAGGATGGATGTGCTGGAAATGAGATGTTTGAGGACAATGTGTGGTGTGAGGTGGTTTGATCGAGTAAGTAACGTAAGGGTAAGAGAGATGTGTGGAAATAAAAAGAGCGTGGTTGAGAGAGCAGAAGAGGGTGTTTTGAAATGGTTTGGGCACATGGAGAGAATGAGTGAGGGAGAGATTGACCAAGAGGATATATGTGTCGGAGGTGGAGGGAACGAGGAGAAGAGGGAGACCAAATTGGAGGTGGAAAGATGGAGTGAAAAAGATTTTGTGTGATCGGGGCCTGAACATGCAGGAGGGTGAAAGGAGGGCAAGAAATAGAGTGAATTGGAGTCATGTGGTATACAGGGGTTGACGTGCTGTCAGTGGATTGAAGCAAGGCATGTGAAGCGTCTGGGGTAAACCATGGAAAGCTGTGTAGGTATGTATATTTGCGTGTGTGGACGTGTGTATGTACATGTGTATGGGGGGGGGGGGGGGCCATTTCTTTCGTCTGTTTCCTTGCGCTACCTCGCAAACGCGGGAGACAGCGACAAAGTATAAAAAAAAAAAAAAAAAAAAATATATATATATATATATATATATATATATATATATATATATATATATATATATATATATACATTGTTGGAACCACTATTCCTTCAAACATACCCATTTTTGCTTTCCGAGATAATGTTCTCGACTTCCACACATTCTTCAAGGCCCCCAGAATTTTCGCCCCCTCCCCCACCCTATGATCCACTTCCGCTTCCATGGTTCCATCCGCTGCCAGATCCACTCCCAGATATCTAAAACACTTCACTTCCTCCAGTTTTTCTCCATTCAAACTCACCTCCCAAGAGGATATATGTGTCGGAGGTGGAGGGAACGAGGAGAAGAGGGAGACCAAATTGGAGGTGGAAAGATGGAGTGAAAAAGATTTTGTGTGATCGGGGCCTGAACATGCAGGACGGTGAAAGGAGGGCAAGGAATAGAGTGAATTGGAGCGATGTGGTATACCGGGGTTGACGTGCTGTCAGTGGATTGAATCAAGGCATGTGAAGCGTCTGGGGTAAACCATGGAAAGCTGTGTAGGTATGTATATTTGCGTGTGTGGACGTATGTATATACATGTGTATGGGGGTGGGTTGGGCCATTTCTTTCGTCTGTTTCCTTGCGCTACCTCGCAAACGCGGGAAACAGCGACAAAGCAAAAAAAAAAAAAAAAAATATATACATATATATATATATATATATATATATATATATATATATATAGTGCATGCCAATGAAGTTGACTCAAGGGCACTACGGACAACCATGAGGATAATATGAAATAGAACCAAGAAAACTGTGTATTCGCCACAAACTAGTAATTTATTGGTTTCCCTTCCCTCTTGATACACTCCCTGAAACGACCAGGCAATGTATTAGCAAGGTTCTGAAGCCATTCAGGGTCCATCTTTGCCAAAGTTTTACGAATGGCCGCCTCTTGCTACGTTAGCGACGAAGCATCCCTGTTACTTAATTTCATTTTCATAGGCGCCCACAAGTTTTCTACTGGATTCAGAGCTGGCGATATCCCTAACCAGTCACTGAAAAACGTTACTGCACAGTCCTCAAGCCAATCAGCGACTAGCTTGGCAGTGTGGCAGGGAGTCCTATCTTGCAGGACCACTTTGGCCTTGCACTTTTTGAACGAATCTGAGAAATGTTCGCCCTGTGGCTCGAGGTAATCATGTTGATAGCTTCAACACCATAATAACTGAAACAACCTCATGCCATAAATGAAGCAGGGAACTTTACAGAGCTTGCAATGTACTTGGGGTCAAATGGATCACAGCCTGGTCGCCAACCACAGCCTTATGTCAGGTGAACTCATCATTCGCAAGACACTTGAACTTAGCCTTATCCCACACTCGGTATTCCTTGAAAAAATGGACTCTTTTCTTGTGGTGCCTACGGGTTACGAGCGGTTTGGGACGCACACTGCAGCTATGATACTTAAAAGTCCTCGTGTAAGCGGCGCTGCGCTGTCCTTAACGATACATCACTGAACAGTCCAGGTTTTACTTTTTCACTCAAGCGTGGATCTGTATCCACTTGACGTTTAAGAACATTAAGTGTAAGTTGAGAGGTTTTTCTGGCCTTCCCAAGGCGTTTCTTCATCCTTCGTTGTACTAATCTCAAGCTTACACTGGTAACATTAAAAATCTCCTAAAGTGACTTATTTTCCTTGTAAAGAGTAACGACGGAATCTATTATGTCACAAGAAAGGTGAGTAGTTCCAACCATAGTGGGTGACTGATGTACGAAAAGGGAAAAAAAAACCCAAGGCATAAGTAAGGAGCAACATAATAATTCCATCTCTTGCAACAGCTGAACTGCTACTGAAGCGAGCTCGTGTGGCATGCCGGCACGTTTCGTTGTTGACTCGCTAGAGGGCGCCAACTTCACTGGCGGACACCAACACTCTTTGATAAGGTAAAGTGATCTGCGTCAGTATAATTCGCGCAGGCCCGCTAACGCCAACCTCATTAGCGGGCACTGTATATATATCACAAAAACTAATCTAATCTCTTCAAGCAAAGTATAATTCATCAAATGTGGCAGTCAAATTGCTATCGGTATCCGCTTCGTCCAGGACGACATGTGTCATGCCGACGCGAGCGATCCTCAACAAAGAATAGCTTGAAAATGAACAGATAATTTGTGTGATAAAACTACATTACACAACAATACTATGCTATTAAAGAATAATGTTGTCCATGGGTATGGTTCTGGCTGAGGCAGAGATGTGCAGGTGACAAGAATTTAGAGTTAGACTTCGAAATCAAGATGGTGAGATTGGATGTGTTTTTCTTACAGAAATCAGCGATCCGGAACGACCACTCTCAGTCACCATCAAGAGTGAAGCAAACAGAGGCACCAGGCACCGCTCCACATTACATCCAGTTCCCCTCTACACACAGTAGCTCACAAATGATATGATATAGACACTAGAGAGATCTTATCTGACCTAGATCTGAGATTCGCACTAATCAAACGTGAACCCACCTCGGTCAACTAGAAACTACGCAGAAAATACACTAAAGTTGGGCGAAGCTTCAGCAGAAAAAAAAATAGTAGTAGCAATTCTTCTACAGAGGAAAACTAATAGAGAAGAATGGAGACATTATTCCGACAAGATACCGTCACTTGATGATATAGTGAAGATAACATGAATTTCCACGATATAAGAACGAGGGTTTGATGTTGTGGCTCAGTACAGGCTCCTATGAAGAAGAAAAAAAAATGTCCTGAAGGCCTTTCGGGTATGGATGAACCCGCGGACCTCGGGTACCAGGCCAGGGTATATAAACACACCCCCAGCGGCAGAGAGCTGAAGGATGAGTACGACGCCTGGCAAGAACTTCGAGGAGAACGGGAGGAGGAGGAAGACGAACAATGGGGTTCCGAACCGAAGTACACCTGCACAAAAGTCAGGCGAGAGAGAACGAGCACAGCTACACAATAAGGGCACAAAGAGTAGACCAAATCCAATCACAAAATCGAGTGAACGTGATCGCTGGTTATATTCTTGTAAGCTACTTTTGAAAAATGATGTAAGACGCCAAGCCAGCACAACCTAGATTACTGTCAGGACATAATACGACGCTCCAGATGATGAAATAACCTTATATGAAAATTGCGCCATAAATCGCATGGAGAACACATGGGCATCTCGGAGGCTCGACTTCCCACACGAGATAGTCTGTCACAGTGATAAGATCTCTCAGTGGATAATAATAACAGATGAGGTGAAACTCCATTACCAGATGACTTACGTCTCAATAACTGTCTAAAAAGTAGACCAGATCACTTCCTCAGACAAAAAGAAAACTTAACCTTGCACAGTATTTCGAGAGCAACCTGGCAATACCGCCTTAAATGTGTACATCACCTAATGCACATATGAAACAGAAGGATGAGGTGCAGACCTCAGAATGGCTGCGGTGTGACTGGTGTGAGGCGGCGAAACACATCGTGTCAGGCTATGGTAGCCGGACACCCGGGCACATGGAGTAAGGTGAACGTCGAAGATAACAAGAGCATTCTCAGCCCCGATACAGTGGCATCGTGCTCGCTCCTGACCACGACTGGTGCCCATCCTCACGTTACCTGTAGTCCGTCGTCACGGCTGACCCCGGCTACCACCCAGGGCTTGTGGTGGTAGTCGGTCTTTGATGGAAGATGACCTTGCTGAAGCCTTGATGAAGGGGAAATAATCAACACAATAAAGAGGAGAGGATCATAAGGTGAAGCCGTTCAGGAAAGCTTTCAATTTTCAAGGTTGACGAGTGTTGTGAGGCAGTGCGTATATACGGACGGTTGTGGGACTGCTTGAGGCACGGTGAGGTGAGAGGGTAATAATGATTACAACAGTGTTAGCAACTATGATGATGATGATTACAGTTACTGTAACAACATGTAAGTATTACCAAAAATTTGGATGAATTTCTACAGTGCCCGACAACTACATACCACAGTGATTTATTCGTTAATAAAGTAGATGAGTTTCCATAATACTACACCAATCTTGTGATGTATCAGTATTACAGTAGATGAATTTCCGTATTACTACACCAATCTGGTGATGTATCAGTAGTACAATAGAAGAACTTCAGCAGTATTATACTAGTATTGTAATGTATCAATAATACAACTGAAGCTTCAGTAATACAATAAACATTTCTACATTAGTGCCATATCATTACGGTGATGTATCACTAATACAACGTGTGTTTCCACAGCATTACACCAATATGGTCATGTCATTACCACAGCAGATGAATAGCTTTAGTACCACACCAATATGGCAGTTTATCAGCAACACAACAGATGTTCCTATGGTACTACAATAGTATAGTGGTGTATCAGCAATACAACAAATGTATTTCTATTATAAAACGCGAATATAATGGTTTATCAGCAATACAACAGATGTGTTTCTATAGTACTACACTAATATGGTGGTGTATCAGCAATACAACAAATGTGTTTCTATTGTACTACAGCAATCTGCTGATGTATCAGCAATACAACGGATGTGTTTCTATAGCACTACACCAATATGGTGGTGTATCAGCAACACAACAGATGTGTTTCTATAGCACCACACCAATATGGTGGTGTATCAGCAATACAACAGATGTGTTTCTATAGTACAACACAAATATGGTGGTGTATCAGCAATACAACAGATGTGTTTCTATAGTACAACACCAATATGGTGGTGTATCAGCAACACAACAGATGTGTTTCCACAGCACCACACCAATATGGTGGTGTATCAGCAACACAACAGATGTGTTTCTATAGCACCACACCAATATGGTGGTGTATCCATAGTACCACATTATTATTTACATAGCTTCATGTTTCCGAGCAGCTGGTTTTTCCTTGGCGGGCCCGACCGGTAATGGAACCGTGTGTGTCAACAGCATTTACCTACATACTCAGGTACCAGAGGCAGCGTCCTGGAGTACAGACAGGTATGAGCAAGCAACTTTTCTTTATAACAAAAATTTGTTCCTCTTAAGTGAGAGTGGCGGCGCATAGGGAATGAAAGGCCTCCATATCTGGCAGTGGAGAGGCCGGGTTTATTATTGTTTGCTGGGCTGTCACACGCAAGCCTTGGGATAGAGGAGAGGTGGGAGGGTGAGGGAGTCAGAGGGAGCGGGTGTGAAGAGGTAGGACGAAAGGTGGGAGGTGGGGAGACAAGAGGAGGACGTGGGGAGAAAGTGGATAGACATGAGAAGGTGAAGTAAGGGAAAAGTGGTGAGGGAGGAATGGCTAAGGGACATAGGAGACAGAAGAGGGGTGAGGGGAGACAGAAAAAGGGGTTACGTTGAAAGAGGGAGAGGAGAGGCGAAAAGGTTGAATAAGAAGGAAACATAGAAATTATGGAGAGGAAAGGAAAAGGAATGTGAAGGATGATAAAGGAAAAGGAGAGAAGAAAGAGAGAGAGGGGGGGCTCCGAAGGCAAAAAGTATGAGTAAAGTAGGAAGAAAAGCGACAAAGAAAACGCAAGGCAGATGTAGTGGGTGGCAGGGAATGAAGATAACAAAAGATCATGTTGTCAGCAGGACAATATCAACCCACAGTTGGCAATAACGAGCAAAGTCACTTCTCAGGATATCGGAGTATGAGATCATCTGCATAACCCAACGCTACATAAGAAATTACTCGCGTTACTGTGAGACGAAGTGTGTCCAAGACGCATGAACAAGGAACACAGACAGACAGACCAGGCAGACAGACCACACAGATAGACAGATAGACAGACGAGAGAATATTAGTTGAAGGCAGGACAGGCGTACCTGGAGGTGAACTCATGTCCCCTACATGTGCCAGTACCAGGAGCTACCAGAGAAGGTGAAATAAAGTGCATTTAAGGTCATAGTCCCTCGTCCAACGCTTGTGAAGAGGAACTAAAGACACTGATCTTTCCAAACCTTGACAACCATCACTTGCACCTCATACGACAGGTCGGGAAGAAGCTACTGCACCAACCCCGCCACCGTTGCCTCCTGCCAATGAGCGATCCCACGCCCCCCGGTGAAGATTTGCCACCTAAACTTCAAGCGAGCCCATCCTAAGTCGTGCCAACCTTGCGTCAACCATTTTGCACATTTCAAGTAATACCGTTTGTGTACAGACCTGTTTGACACCCTCCTCCCTTTCCTTACAATCTTAATTGTGCGTATCATATCATTCAATAAACCATTAGTCACATTTTCATTATTATGGTTATTTTCATCATCATCATTAGTATCATTATTAGTAGGTGGAGTAGTAAGAGTAATAGTAGTAGTAGTAGTAGTAGTAGTAGTAGTAGTAGTAGTAGTAGTAGTAAAAGTAGTAGCAGTAGCAATAGTAAAAGTAGTAGTAGTAGTAGTATCAGTAGTAGTAGCAGTAGAGGCAGTAACAGTAGTAGTAATAATAGTAGGAGCAGTATAAGTATTAGTAGAAGAAATAGTAGTAGTAGTAGTAATAGCAGCAGTGGCAGTAATAGTAGTAGTAATAATAGTAGTAGTATAAGTATTAGAAGAAGAAATAGCAGGAGCAGTAGTGGCAGTAATAGCAGTAGTAGTAGTATAAGTATTAGAAGAAATAATAGTAGTAGTAGCAGCAGTAGTAACAGCAGTAGTTTCATATCCCAACACCACCACCATCCTCACATCATCTCCAACTGACTCCGGTATTTGTCGTGTCCCTTCGCTAACAACCGACCACCAGCATCCATGGTTCCTGCTGGTGTTGGTACCTGGCATGTCCCACCTACTCCTGCTGGGGCTGGTGGCAGCTTGCCTTGTACGTCCCACACCAATACTTCCTCGTGGTCCTGACCCTCCCAACGGTAATTATCCCTCTAGACTATACACGTAAACGAAAAAAAAAAAAAAAAAAAAAAGCAAGCTTGTAAGCATCGAAAAACTTGACCTTACGCTTGCAAGGTTTTAATTAAGGTGGACGCCCGTCATAAGTGACGGAAAAAGCACGAACCGAGATGCCCATTTGAATATTACGACGACGTTTCAATAACTTCGATCACCCACGGGTTATAAGCAAACTTCCTTTATGATCTCCTTCCGTATTCTCAGCCCATGATATAATTCGGCCTCAGCTGACTTGCTATTTCAAGCCGAACGCCTACAAATATGCCTGTAATTGCTGTAGGGGTTGTTTGGGAGGACCAGGGGGTAGCGGCAGCGAGGGGCGACGCTTGCTGTTTCTTGTCATTCTCTCGATGTCGCCAGAGACTCGCTCGTCCCAGACAGCACCGGTGGACTCGCACCACCACCAGGTGGGTGGATAAGATGGCCCGCCCCGCCACATCATATTTATAACATCGTCATCAAGATAAATTATATACAATCGTCAGCTAATGATTTTCTCTAGCAAAAACCTGTCCTAGACCCAGGCTGTGTGTAAATTGCTTGATGCTTATCATGGACTGTGTGAGCGATAACAGTAAAACCCCGAGCTTGCCCGCGTTGACAGTTCCAACAACCTACCCACGACTACTTACTCGTCGGGAATTTTCCAGACACGTCGCGCTGTGTTAGGCTGAGAGCTCGACTTCCCATCAGCTGAGATTTATGGCAACTCATGAGAATCTCTGGTCCTGACCGCCTCTGTTTGACACAGTCTTTGCAGGGAGTTACTGCCGTCGAGAAAATCGGTACGACAAAAGATGTTGCCCAGACGAAGAGTAAATCACGTAAACATAATCAACTTCTCTTAAGCATAATTAACTTCACTTTGGCATATATATATTTAAGTTAAACCGAGAGATGCGTCACCGCCAGTAAGGGACCTGCCTGAGGTTTCCGCCTGCCATGATCAATATCCCATAGGTCAAGTATAACAAACATGTCTTGAGATTTTATTTCCACTGACGTGTTTTAATTTGCTTGCCTGCCAGTAGGTTAGGGATGAGGTACGTCATGTCGTCAGCGTGCACGAAGATTTCGTGCGGAGCGACGGGGCTCTTCTTCCACCCAGTGTGGTGATTAGAAAGTAAATATCACCTATAATGGTCGTCCCTCAAGTTGGTATTACCAGAGCCATGATAGGTGCGGCGGCCCAGCACCTGATACTTACTGAGAGGCGATAAAGAAACTCGAGCTGGGGGCTTCTGAGCAGCTGATGACCAGGGCTGGCTGGGGCCGATCATGATGATGATGACGATGATCATGATGAGTCAGTGGGCTGAGGGTGGTGGAGAGGGAGGGGTTGTGTCCTACACTTATAGGGCGGCCATCACAGCCAGGTGCTGCATCATCATCACCACCATCACCACCACTAGTGCTGCAACACCACCACCACCACCACAGCCAAGTGCTGCATCACCACCACCGCCACCAGCCAGGTGCTGCAACACCACCACCACCACAGCCAAGTGCTGCATCACCACCACCACCACAGCCAGGTGCTGCAACACCACAATAGCCAGATGCTGCACCACCACCACCACAGCCAAGTGCTGCATCACCACCACCACCACCACCACAGCCAGATGCTGCACCACCACCACAGCCAGGTCCTGTATTACCACACAATCAGCTGCTGCAATTCAGTATTCCCTCAGCCGCTGCAACTGCAACACAACCATAGCTAATACACGTACACGGCCCTCTTGACCCAGTCACACCTCTGTGTTTGTGGGAGGAGCAGGGCTTCCCTGGGTGTTCTACGCGCACCAGCAACACCACAACTGCTGAGCCAGCCATAATAAAAGAAGGGGGGGGGGGCAGCAAACAGTTTGGAGGCGAGTGTTTAGGTCTGTGTAATCATCTATTTCTGCTGTATAGGAAGGGAGTCTTACACTCGTAGGGATCCACCACGCCTTAAACTTCGTCTGGTGTCATAGACCTGTTTAAACCCGTGCGTTTGTGTGTGTGTGTGTGTGTGTAGGGAGGATGAACTCCGCTGAACATATCGGACATAATCTCAGCGGTAAACACAATTAAGAAGATGCTTGGGAATATCTTCGTCAGGAAAGTCATGTGAAGATCCTGCGTATTGGTAAGACGAAAGAGATTATCAAACATTCATGACACCTAACCTCGTCTGCGGGAGGTTACATGCCTCTGTAATATAGTAGTAGGCTGCAGGAATGGGCCTATTGCCTTTTCTTAAATACAGAACTCCTTCCAAGAATTCTCCTCTTACTTCTGCCCTGCCCATGAGGAAGCACTATCATGAAAAAATATACAGATAATAGACAGATAAATTGCATAACAGAAACATTCAACTCTATTCGGGATGCAGCCTGTCCAACACAGACTTTATAGAGCAATTTTCGAGGATGTGAAACTGGTTATAAAGATCTCACACACTGTACACTCAAGTTACAAGGCTCGGTAAAAGGAATATTGCTAATCAGATTCTCAGAGCTGATAAAGGAGACAGAGTAACACAAATACAGTAAGGACTGTGTGTCATACGCAATATAAATACAATTTTCGGTTCATGGACTTTAAATTTCCTCGGAGACGTACCTCTTAAAACTGAACTAACTCAACCTGCATCGTCAGGGTAAAGATAAACTCGAGGCTCAAATGATAAGCTTAAGCAAAGCATTTTAATGTAAATTGAGGTTTATGGAAATTGTACATGACCAAGGAATCGCTTCTACACTCCCAGTGTGTGAGGGGGGGAGGGGGGGGGGACGAGTTGTAAAACCTGTTAGTGGGAGTAAGTCTGATCTTCTGCCTTGTGTGCGCCACACTGAGACACAGCAGTAAGAATCCGTTGAATGATTTCAACATTTCAGTGTGACAGGAACAGTAGAAATAATGTTTCGTGCGTCTGTTCACCGCAGATCAAGACATGTCCGAAAATGTTAAGTTCCGCTGGAAAACTACATCAGACTTTGAGGTGGATACTGTGAATATTCAGAGTGATTCAATGCTGACGTTGTATGTTAACGACGACAACAACATCCTTTTGGAATCTCATGGACATATGTAAATGTCTGCAGAGGAAAAACGGTGCTCTAGCGATTCATCATTCTTACTCTTCTCTCCCGTGATCTGAATATATCAAGACGGACGGGTTCCCATCTCGAGGTCTGTTTGCCAACAGCCACCTCGTCTTACATACCATATTATAAGTAACCAGAAGACTCGTGGTGATAAATCTCCCGCCATTAATATTCATTAAGAAGTATAACGTCCTCTTCTTCATCACCATGATGACGCAAATCTTCCTTTACTTTGTATCCCCTGTGTTGACTATGGGACATCTTGTTATGGTGTCCTCAGCTTTTTCCTCGAACTCCGCGCTCGGTCATCAGTATGTAACGGAAGGGAACACCTTCATAAAAGGGAAAGGTGGGGGGGCCATGCTTTAAGTAATCAAATCAGCACACTATATCTGATATTAGAGAAAATGGTTAAGTGACAATTTATAACAAACCTATGTTCCTATGCACCGAACATTATCAAAAGGTGCATTTAAACCTAAAAGGGGAAACAGGAGTCATGCGGGGAGTGCTCATCCTCCTCGAAGGCTCAGATTGGGGTGTCTAAATGTGTGTGGATGTAACCAAGATGAGAAAAAAGGAGAGATAGGTAGTATGTTTCAGGGAAGGAACCTGGATATTTTGGCTCTGAGTGAAACGAAGCTCAAGGGTGAAGGGGAAGAGTGGTTTGGGAATGTCTTGGGAATATAGTCAGGGGTTGGTGAGAGGACAAGAGCAAAGGAAGGAGTAGCACTACTTCTGAAGCAGGAGTTGTGGAAGTATGTGATAGAGAGCAAGAAAGTAAAGTCTAGATTGATATGGGTAAAACTGAAAGTAGATGGAGTGAGATGGGTAATTACTGATGCCTATGCACCTGGAAATGAAAAGAAAGATCATGAGAGGCAAGTGTTTTGGGAGCAGCTGAGTGAGTGTGTTAGCAGCTTTGATGCACGAGACCGGGTTATAGTGATGGGTCATTTGAATGCAAAGGTGAGCAACGTGGCAAGGGTATAATTGCTGCACATGGGGTGCTCAGTGTTGTAAATGGAAATGGTGAAGACTTTGTAGATTTGTGTGCTGAAAAAGGACTGGTGATTGGGAATACCTGGTTTAAAAAGAGATATACATAAGTATACGTATGTAAATAGGAGAGATGGCCAGAGTACGTTATTGGAATACGTGTTAATTGATAGGCGCGCGAAAGAGAGACTCATAGATGTTAATATGCTGAGGGGGCAACTGTGGGGATGTCTTATCATTACCTTGTGGAGGCGAAAGTGAAGATATGTAGAGGATTTCAGAAATGAAGAGAGAATGTTGGGATGAAGAGAGTGGTGAGAGTACGTGAGCTTGGGAAGGAGACTTGTGTGAGAAAGTACCAAGAGAGATTGAGTTCAGAATGGAAAAAGGTGAGAGCAAATGATGTAAGGGGAGTGGGGGAGGAATGGGATGTATTTAGGGAAGCAGTGATGGCCTGCGCAAAAGATGCCTGTTGCATGAGAAAGGTGGGAGGTGGGCAAATTAGAAAGGGTAGAGAGTGGTGGGATGAAGAAGTAAGATTGTTAGTGAAAGAGAAGAGAGAGGCTTTTGGACGATTTTTGCAGGGAAATAGTGCAAATGACTGGGAGTTGTATAAAACAAACAGGCAAGAGGTCAAGAGAAAGGTGCAAGAGGTGAAAAAGAGGGGAAATGAGAGTTGGGGTGAGAAGGTATCATTAATTTTCAGAGAAAATACAAAGATGTTTTGGAAGGAGGTAAATAAAGTGCGTAAGACATGAGAACAAATGGGAACACCGGTGAAGGTGACAAATGGGGAGCTAACAACAAATAGTGGTGAAGTGAGAGGGAGATGGAGTGAGTATTTTGAAGGTTTGTTGAATGTGCTTGATGACAGAGTGGCAGATATAGGTTGTTTTGGCCGAGGTGGTGTGCGAAGTGAGAGGGTCAGGGAGAATGATATGGTAAACAGAGAAAAGGTAGTGAAAGCGTTGCGGAAGATGAAAGTCAGCAAGGCGGCGGGTTTGGATGGTATTGCTGTGGAATTTATCAAAAAAGGGGGTGACTGTGTTGTTGACTGGTTGGTGAGGATATTCAATGTATGTATGGTTCATGGAGAAGTGCCTGAGGATTGGCTGAATGGATGTATGGTGCCATTGTACAAAGGCAAAGGGGATAAAGGTGAGTGTTAAAAAAAAGGGGTATAAGTTTGTTGAGTATTCCTGGGAAAATATATGGGAGGGTACTGACTGAGAGGATCAAGGCATGTAAAAAGCATCAGATTGGGGAGGAGCAGTGTGGTTTCAGAAGTGGTAGAGGATGTGTTGATCAGGTGTTTGCTTTGAAGAATGTATGTGAGAAATACTTAGAAAAGCGGATGGATGTGAATGTAGCACCTATGGGCCTGGAGAAGGCATATGATAGAGTTGATAGAGATGCTCTGTGGAAGGTATTACGACTATATGGTGTGGGAGGTAAGCTGCTTGAAGCAATGAAAAGTTTTTATCGAGGATGTATTGCATGTGTACGAGTAGGAAGAGAGGAAAGTGAGTGGTTCCCAGTGAATGTCAGTTTGCGGCAGGGGTGTGTGATGTCCCCATGGCTGTTTAATTTGTTTATGGATGGGGTTGTTAGGGAGGTGAATGGAAGTTTTGGAAAGAGGGGCAAGTATGCAATCTGTTGTGGATGAGAGGGCTTGGGAAGTGAGTCAGTTGTTTTTCACTGATGATACAGCGCTGGTGGCTGATTCAGGTGAGAAACTGCAGAAGCTGGTTACTATTTGGTAAAGTGTGTGAAAGAAGAAAGCTGAGAGTAAATGTGAATAAGAGCAATGTTATTAGGTTCAGTAGGATTGTGGGACAAGTCAATTGGGATGTAAGTTTGAATGGAGAAAAAATGGAGGAAGTGAAGTGTTTTAGATATCTGGGGGTGGATTTGGTAGCGGATGGAACCATGGAAGCAGAAGTGAGTCACAGGGTGAGGGAGGGGGCAAAGGTTCTGGGAGCTTTAAGGAATGTGTGGAAGGCGACAACATTATCTCGGAGAGCAAAAATGGGTATGTTTGAAGGAATAGTGGTTCCAACAATGTTATATGGTTGTGAGGCATGGGCGATAGATAGGATTGTGCGGAGAAGGGTGGATGTGTCGGAAATGAGATGTTTGAGGACAATATGTGGTGTGAGGTGGTTTGATCGAGTAAGTAATGAAAGGGTACGAGAGATGTGTGGGAATAAAAATGAGGTAGTTTGATCGAGTACGTAATGAAAGGTAAGAGTGGTGTGTGGGAATAAAAAGAGTGTGGTTGAGAGAGCAGAAGAGGGTGTATTGAAATGATTTGGTCAGATAGAGAATGACAAAGAGGATATGTGTGTCAGAGGTGGAGGGAACGAGAAGTGGGAGACCAAATTGGAGGTGGAAGGATGGAGTGAAAAAGATCTTGAGCGATCGGGGCCTGAACATGCAGGAGGGTGAAAGGCGTGCAAGGAATAGAGTGAATAGGGACGTTGTGGTATACAGGGGTCGACGTGCTCTCAATGGATTGAATCAGGGCATGTGAAGCGTCTGGGGTAAACCATGGAAAGTTTTGTGGGGCCTGGATGTGGAAAGGGAGCTGTGGTTTCGATGCATTACACATGACAGCTAGAGACTGAAGTTGAACGAATGTGTCCTTTGTTGTCTTTTCCTCGCGCTCCCTCGCGCGCACGCGCGGCGGCGGCGGCGGCCGGGGGGGGGTGGGGGGTCATTTCGTGTGGCGGTGTGGCGACGAAAATTGATGAAGGCAGCATGTATGAATATGTACATGTGTATATATGTATATATCTGTGTATGTATATTTAAGTATACGTCGAAATGCACATCTTTGTATATGTGCGTATGTGGGCGTTTATGTATATACATGTGTATATGGGTGGGTTGGGCCATTCTTTCGTCTGTTTCCTTGCGCTACCTCGCTAACGAGGGAGACAGCGTCAAAGTGTAATAAATAAATAAATGAATATATATATATATATATATATATATATATATATATATATATATATATATATATATATATATATATATATATATTTTTATATATTTATTATACTTTGTCGCTGTCTCCCGCGTTTGCGAGGTAGCGCAAGGAAACAGACGAAAGAAATGGCCCAAGGCCCCCCCCCCCCCATACACATGTATATACATACGTCCACACACGCAAATATACATACCTACACAGCTTTCCATGGTTTACCCCAGACGCTTCACATGCCTTGATTCAATCCACTGACAGCACGTCAACCCCGGTATACCACATCGCTCCAGTTCACTCTATTCCTTGCCCTCCTTTCACCCTCCTGCATGTTCAGGCCCCGATCACACAAAATCTTTTTCACTCCATCTTTCCACCTCCAATTTGGTCTCCCTCTTCTCCTCGTTCCCTCCACCTCCGACACATATATCCTCTTGGTCAATCTTTCCTCACTCATTCTCTCCATGTGCCCAAACCACTTCAAAACACCCTCTTCTGCTCTCTCAACCACGCTCTTTTTATTTCCACACATCTCTCTTACCCTTACGTTACTCACTCGATCAAACCACCTCACACCACACATTGTCCTCAAACATCTCATTTCCAGCACATCCATCCTCCTGCGCACAACTCTATCCATAGCCCACGCCTCGCAACCATACAACATTGTTGGAACCACTATTCCTTCAAACATACCCATTTTTGCTTTCCGAGATAATGTTCTCGACTTCCACACATTCTTCAAGGCCCCCAGAATTTTCGCCCCCTCCCCCACCCTATGATCCACTTCCACTTCCATGGTTCCATCCGCTGCCAGATCCACTCCCAGATATCTAAAACACTTCACTTCCTCCAGTTTTTTTTCCATTCAAACTCACCTCCCAATTGACTTGACCCTCAACCCTACTGTACCTAATAACCTTGCTCTTATTCACATTTACTCTTAACTTTCTTCTTCCACACACTTTACCAAACTCAGTCACCAGCTTCTGCAGTTTCTCACATGAATCAGCCACCAGCGCTGTATCATCAGCGAACAACAACTGACTCACTTCCCAAGCTCTCTCATCCCAAACAGACTTCATACTTGCCCCTCTTTCCAAAACTCTTGCATTTACCTCCCTAACAACCCCATCCATAAACAAATTAAACAACCATGGAGACATCACACACCCCTGCCGCAAACCTACATTCACCGAGAACCAATCACTTTCCTCTCTTCCTACACGTACACATGCCTTACATCCTCGATAAAAACTTTTCACTGCTTCTAACAACTTTCCTCCCACACCATATATTCTTAATACCTTCCACAGAGCATCTCTATCAACTCTATCATATGCCTTCTCCAGATCCATAAATGCTACATACAAATCCATTTGCTTTTCTAAGTATTTCTCACATACATTCTTCAAAGCAAACACCTGATCCACACATCCTCTAATATATATATATATATATATATATATATTAGTTGCTAGAGAAGCTATAATGGTAGTCTTACCATATCATGTCAATCTTGTAAGCAGCTTTCTTGTGATCAGATGACGGGCAGTTTAAAATCTAACTGTTCACAGCTGGTCATATGTTCTGACGTTCCGCTGCGAGAAAAAAATCTAATCTTACAAACTCTCGCAAACTATGAAACGTGGAGTATGACAGAAGACACAGAAAACAACTCTGAAATCTTCCTTCCACTTATGATCGTCAGAATATCAACGAAACCGTAAAATCTGGACTTAACGAAGCTTATCTGTAGATGAAAAAACAGTCAGACATAGGAATATCTTACTTCAGAATACTCCTCAAAGCCGGTCGACACTTGTTACGAGTCTTGGGATGAAAATGTAAGATAAGAATGAGTTCTGAATCTTGCTACGGGATCTTACCGTAGCATAAGAGATAGGTAAGTTCCCCCCATCATCATCCATGAATCACTGAGTGTGTCAGGCAAGCATTATCTCCTCTCAACATACCTGGTAAGGTCAGTATCAAATTCAATTTATTCTAAGTGGACCCTGGGAAAAAACTGGTCTCCATCATTCTAATGAAGAAAAACAGGATGCAGGTTGTTTGCATACACCCTCAGGGGAAATTCTTGGAATATCTCTTCAAATTAAAAGTCGTTGTTTTTCTTTCAATCAAGTTAATCAACCGTAATATACATTTACTTTCCCCCAATGGATAAGATGAAAAAATAATGAAGATGATGTATGATAATGAAATTTTCAATTTCTGGGGGGTTCTTTCTCGACCCCTCGATCATGACGGTACGATCCTCGAGGTAGACGGTACAAAGGAATACAAACAGCATCAGACCACTGGGTCCTGTCGAGGCTTCTTGTGATAGTGGAAGATATCAGGAACTCACAGCCTAGTGTGGTAAAAGTTATACTGTATACACTTCACTCAGAATGAATACCCGGCAAATCGTCAATGTGACTATGGAGTTGCAAATAGTGCAAAACATTGACCTGAATCGAAGTAGTTATCAGTTCTATTCTTAAACATATCTACACAGTACCGCTCTCAACCACTCTAACTGGCAAATCATTATAAATGCTGACGATCCCTTTGAAGAAAAAGGATTTCGCCTCCTTCGAGATACCAAGTCTTACGTAACTTTGATACACCAAGATTATCAAAGCCTTTGATAATTTTGAACATTTGTATTAGATTACATCTTAGCCTTCTCTTTTCTAAGCTAAACAGATTCAAGTCGTTTAATCTGCTCTCGCAGGATTTGTTTCTCAGGCCGGGAATCATCTTGGTGGCTCGACTCTGTCCACTGTCCCTGTCGTTTTTTAGGTAGGGTGACCAAAACTGAACACAATGTTCACCGATAGAGACCAAAACTGAACACAATGTTCACGATAGAGACGAAACAATGAATCATAAAAAGTATAGCTCATTCCCTAATTATAAATCCAAGAATTTTGTTCGTTCTTTTCATTGCTTCTGCGCACTGCTTACTTGCCTATAGGTCACCAGAGATGTTACGCCCAAATCTTTTTCCTCATTTACTTACCTTTTACAGTTCAACGGAATTTATACTGTAGCTTGCCTTTTCGTTTTTGCTGCCGATTGTAAAACTTTACGCTATCGATATCAAAATTCATTTGCCACCTACAAGCCCAATCCATTACTTTGATGATGTTAGTTTGAAGCTGCAGATATCCAAGCTCATATGTAGATTTATTTCACACTTTTGTACCATCGGAGAATTTTGATATCATTCAATGCAGCCCATTACCAATATCTCTGATATATATGGGAAACAGAACCGGTCCTAAGACTGATCCTTGTGGCACTCCACTTGTTACGCCTAACCATTTTGAGGTTTGACATGAATCACAGCTCACTGTTTACGGCCAGTCAACCAATCACCTATCCACTGAAGTACAACCCCATCAGTGCCATGTGACTTAACACTTGCTAGTAAACTTTGATGAGGAACCTTTCTGAAACCTTATTTTTTTTTTTAGATGAAATTAACTGCTTTACTTTCGTCAAACATGTTGATTATATCATACGAAAATGAAGCAGATTTGTCAGACGAGCGATTTCGTCGTAAACCATGCAGAGAATTGTTTATTAGGTGGCGGTTCTCTAAATGGTTTACAGTTCTATTTCAAATGGTTTCCATGAGTTTCCCAACCGCAGACGTTAAGCTAATCTGACGATAATTAACCTGCAGTGACTTACCACCTTTTCTTGAATATTGGTGTTACATTGGCAAACTTCCATTCTTCTGGAACTTTCCCCGTAGCAATGAAAAGGCAGTTAAGGGCTTAACTAACTCATTTATCGTCTCTTTCATTTTCCTCAGATATAACTTATCAGGGCCGACCGTTATATTCATTTTCACTTCTTTTACTGCTGATAATATGTTTTCTGCTTTAAAATCAATCTGTTCGGGAACGTTTTCCTCTCTTATCAAAGACACTGAATTCGGAACATGAGTTGTGTTTTCGTTCGTAAATACAGATGTAAAAAATCTAATTTCAGTTTTTTTACCATGGCTCTGTTGTCTTGAAGAGAGTCACCGTTTTCCGTAATTAATGAACATACTGAGTGGGTAATGGCCATCTTGCTCCACACATAACCGTAAAACTCCTTAGGGTTTCTTTTGATGTTTTCAGTACAATACGCTTCTTCAAACTGACGTTTATCTTATCGTATAACTTTCTTAGTTTCCCTACGCAAATCTACATAAGTTATTCGATCATGTTGGTTATTGTTTTATTTGACCATTCCACCACCTTGGCTTCGTTTCGGAAATAGACCGTCTACTACGAAGAGGCACGTATATTACTGAAGTTTTTGCAAGCTCTGCCCATGTCGTTTTCATTGGCTGTATCATTCCAGGTTCGTCTGTCATGAGCAGTGCGAAGATGATTAATATTTGCATGCCTAGAGTCGGGTATTCTTTCGCGTCTGTCATGTTGACCAATATTAAATGCAGTGTCGAGAGCGACCTTAAAAGTAATTGTCCGGTGATCACTTGTATCATAATTTTTCTTCTACATCAACATTTTTCTTTTTTTTAACGAGATCCTCATTTGTAGTTAAAACTAATATATTCTCCTCGCGAGTAGGTTCCTCGACTAATTGGATTAGGGCACTATCATGCAAATGTAGGTGGAGTCCACGCCCAGAACTACTGGAAAGGGAATCTCCCCATTTATATACCAGTATGTTAAAGTCTCCAACTAGGATAGACTTTTTCATAACAAATTCCTGCTAACTAATCATAAACTTCTTTCTCTGCCTCTGGCGTCTGTGCTGGGGGAGGTGGGCAGCCTATAAACTACTCCTGTTGTTATTTTCTTACGTAGATTATCATTAATTTCTACAAAAAATGAAGTCGGTATTCTCAACGGCTACAACACTTTGACAAGTGGATTTAAATGAGCTTCACAAAGAGCAAGACACCACCTCCTACTTTGTTTGCCCCTTATCCCTATTAAACAGTAAGTACCCTGGAAATGAGCAGTCGGCGAAGAAACAAACCTCTGTTGCTGATATCTAACCAAGGTTCGGAAATGGCAATCGTGTCACAATTTCCTTCTAAAGTTGTTGTCTCTAACTCTGAGACTCTATCGCGTATACTACGGCCGTTAACGGAGAGTTTTGCTACAAGAGCCTGCCCTTGTAGCGCCCCTGTGCGGTCCTTAGTGTGGGACGGCCTGGCTACCGGAATCAGATCATTCCCCAAAGCGTTACATTATCGTGCAGAAGGAATCATCGCGAAGGGTCGTGCCGTCGCAGTGAAGGGTCGTTCCGTCGTGCTGACGGGATCGTATGGTCGTGCTGAGGGGATGTATCCAGTTACCCAAAGGGAAGTAGCGTCGCATTCAAAGACCGTGCCGTTGTGCTTAAGGATCCCATCATCGTACTCAAGGATCGTACCGTCTTAATGCGGGATGGCGCCGTCGTGATCAAGCGTCGTAACATCGCGCTGAAGGATCGTAACGTTGTGTTGAGAGGGTCGTACCTCTATGCTGAAGGATAGTAAAGTTGTGCTGAAAGGGTCGCACCGTTTTGCTCAAGGGTCGTTCCGTCGTGATGAAGGGATTAAGGACCTGGGCAGGGGATACTTGTCCAAAAATGTGATGTGACTGAATTCAGTTGGGTTCCGGGACGCAGGAAACAAAGAACCTGCGGAGCGTTATTCATATATTGCCTGAAAAAGGGAATGATATGTTAAGGATGGAATGAAGAGCGGAGGCCAGAAGAATGGAAGGTATTCGAAATTGCAAGCCGAGGTCTGGAGCAAGTTTTTGGAAGTCTGGAGCAAGTTTCTGGAGGTCGGAACGTAGTGGAAGTTAGGATGGGATAAGTGAGTGAAGAAGGAGGATCGACTAAGGGAGTGGTGGAATGATGAAGTAAGGAAATGGTGGAAGGCTGGAATAAGGAAGTGGGATGGGGGGGGGGGGGGTGTTAGGAAGTGATAGAGGAACGAAATAAGGAAGTGGGAAACTCGAAATAGATTCGGTGATGGATTCGTCATGTAAAAGAAGTAGAGGGACGCAGTAAGGAGGTAGAGGTGGCAGTGGATCCGAATACTAGGGTGACAGTGAAGCTAGAGGCTGGAGAAAATGAAATGGAACTAAGGCTGTATAGTAAGTTGTGGAAACGGGGGAAAGGACCAGGAAGTGAAGGTCGGCAGACATAAAGATGACCAGTTGAGGTCCGGAGTTAGGATACAGAGGCCAAGTGGAGGTTGGGGTCTGATGTATGGAAGTAAAGACTGAAGACTAGAAAAAGGAAATCGGGTGTGAGCGTTGAGTTAGGGGAGGGGAGTCGGAATAAGGATCACGGGTTAGAAATAGAGGGGGTGTTAAGGAATGAAAATGGAAAGTGGGAATAATATGAGCTCAGTGTTCCCTGATGGCGCTCAGTAGTCCCTCGTGGCGCTTATTGATCCCTGGTGGTGCTCTGTAGTCCCTGGTAAGTATTAGTGGTCCCTAAAGATGATAAGTAGTCCCTGACAAGGATCAATGGTCCCTAGCGATGGTCAATAGGACGGTGGTGGTGCACTGTGTTCTCTGGTGGTGACCTGTGTTCCTTGTGTTCAGTGTCTTATGATGGTCCTCAACCATCCTTGCTTGTGGCTGGTGATTCCATGCTGCGATTACTTGCTCCTGCCTATGGTCAATGGCCTCTTGTTGCTGTTAATGGTTCTCGGCTATGGTTCATGGAGAGTAGTGGCCTCGAGCTGCTGTTAATGGACCTCGACAGTGGTTCACAGTCCTTGGTTTTAGTTATTGGCCTCTGGCAGCTGTTAATGGCTCCCGCTTGTGGTTAATGGCCTCTGACGGCAACCAATGCTCCCTGGCTGTGGAAAATGTCAGTGCCCTTTAGACTCTGATCAAAAGTCCTCCGGCTGAAGTTAATGGTCCTTAAGAGTGGTTGATTCTCCCCGGATGTAGTCAGTGGTCTCAGCTTGTTTGCAGGATTTACAAAAAACTGAACCATTCTTACAGGAAGGTTCAGGTCACAATCATTATTATCCCCTTCCCAGAGTTTGGATCAGTAATTTCCAGACTTATTACGTATAAGAAGAGGTTTACTGCTGAGCTGCGGCGTAAGACGACCCCAAGTCACTCTCTTGTGCTCTGTCTAACTCCAGAATCAGTGTGTTTACTGTGATCATATTTCACGCTTGAGAGAGAGAGAGAGAGAGAGAGAGAGAGAGAGAGAGAGAGAGAGAGAGAGAGAGAGAGAGAGAGAGAGAGAGGAAGCAAGGGAGAGAGGTAAAGAACGATAAAAGGATTGAGGAAAGGAGAGTATATACCTATATAGAAGTACCTTCGACGAAATCTTACCGTTAGCATAACAGACAGACAGACAGACAAACAAAGACACAGGCAATAGGGATTTGCAATCGTCAGTGCAGGGATGAAACACGTTTATCCCCTCACCAAGAACTGCTCACCTTCTGCCACCTGATGACGACAACCTTCAGATGATGGGCTGGCTGGGAGGAGCCCGCCTCACGTCCCCCGCGATGCAGCCGTGCCAGTGGTCGACACAACCTAACACCACGAACCTCATGTTGAGGAGGAACTGATGAACGAACGTCGCGTTATCAACACCGAGTTACTGACGAGTAAGGTGTGTGTGTGTGTGTGTGTGTGTGTGTGTGTGTGTGTGTGTGTGTGTGTGTGTGTGTGTGTGTGTGTGTGTTGTAACTCTTTCTGTTGACATCCTGAAGACATTCAGTTCTATTTCTAAAACCCATGATTCCCTTTAAGACAACCCTCGTAGCCTTATAAGCCACATCTTTCGATCTCTTATAACTTTCTTGTAGCTTAATAATGAAGACGGCTGACAGTTGGGCCATGATTAATAATGCATTAATCTGGTCTTTTGATTCCTCTGATTACATCGTGGTGGTGGTGGCCGGAACCGGTCTCTGAGAGAGAGAGAGAGAGAGAGAGAGAGAGAGAGAGAGAGAGAGAGAGAGAGAGAGAGAGAGAGAGAGAGAGAGAGAGAGAGAGATTAAAGTTTGTGTCATAATGGCATCATCCTCACTCCTCTTGAAGACTTGTTCAACCGACCAGTTTCACAAGTCTACCAACGCTTCTGCAAAGGGAAGACAAACACATTTCTCTATTGGATTTAGTTGTTTTAAAGGCTTACAAGATACATGCAAGGCCACAGATGGTGCTCGTCTTACTTCTGCTGCTGCTGCTGATACCGCTGTCAGTGTTACCACCTACACTGTCTACCACTGCCTCCTCCCCCTCTCTGTGTCTACCACTACCTATGCCATGTACCATCCCTCAACCAAGCAAACCATCCCAACATACCATTCAGAGAACCAGTACGACAGTCAGTCACTACCCACTGTTCAGTGTCATCTCCTACGAAACATTTACCTCTAACCAATTATAACCGAAACCATTTACTATTAACCCCAATCAATTACAATATTCTCTAGATCAGCGGGACCCTATCGACAGCACGGTTGGAAGGAACATGCAGAGAGCCCCATGTGAGGTATACAGATTCAACAGGTAACATATAAAGATCCTACAGTGCGCAATGAAAGAGACTGGTTAATATACCCATGATCATAGCGTCCCCAGACGAGTTAGCAACAGATCTAGAATACAGAGACAGATCATAGTGCTAAAAGAAATATTTGAATAAGATTTATACATGAACGACATCAACAACGAGAAGAAACTTCCTTAGCAATGCTCCTGAACATGAGATCCCACCTGACGTCTTCATTACGAGGTACAGAATTAGATCTAGGAACATCAACAGAAAAGGGACCCCTTAAAAGTCTGATTAGGCAAACATTAGCCTAAGTTAATGTTAAGAGTCAGTACCAGTGGAGTATTGTGGCTCCATGTTGGTACTGACCGCATGGGAATCGCTCAATGAATTTAAAAGAAAAGCTTTTCTACGTATCGCAATCCCTCAGTCATCAGGGGGGCGCTGTATCGTGTCAGGGATCCATAGGTACAACACATCCATGATGTGTTTCCAGTGGCACTAACTGGGTCACCAGACTGTCAAGAATCACGTCTGTCTGTCCACGAGAGCGCGTAGGACGGGCGTGCGACGGCGGCACCAAGTCATTCCAGGCTTGCATGGTCACCTCGCTACTCTCCGTCTGTTGTGTCTTGCTCCTCCAGCAGCTGTTGCCACCATTACCAACCTGCTCTTCCAGCACCTACAACCATTACTACAACCCCACCACCACCACTGTCACTACGATGCCCAGTCTTCCAATCCTTGTTACCTCCATTACCATCCACGTTCTTCCATCACTTACCACCACCTCTGCCATCAAGATCCCACTGTACTAATATCTACCACCAACTCTACCACCACCGCCCAGCTCTTCCACCACCTGTTACCACCATGCTCTGCCAACACTTACCTCCATCACTACAACTGCCATCCTGCTTTCCGTCACCTACTACCATCACTACCATCACCAGCCCACTCAACCAACACCTTCTACCAGCACAATGAACTCTCACTACCGTCACTACCACACCGCTTTCCAACACCTGATATTGCCATCAACGACCCGCCCTACCGACACCCACTGCCACCATTACCAACACCATCCCGCTCTTCCAACACCTAATATCATCACTAACCCGCTCTTCCATCACTTACTTCCACCACTATCCTCACCATCCTGCTCGCACTACCACCATTAATCACCACCAACGCTGGCAACATCAAGCAAGCCATCCTAACGCACCAGCAACACAACATCAACAACAAACAGATGACATCATCCTGATAATGTGTGTATCCCGCAATAAAATCACTGTTGCACATTTTGTGTTGATATCAACCTTGTGTTCCCTGCCTTCCCTCGCCGTCCGTCCACAGTGCTCAGAAAGTTCGATACCAAAACACATTTCCAATCCGCAACACAAATCATAATCAGTACTTTCAGTACCTTCCTGAAGAAGATGAATGTATGTATCTATGATCAAATCGTGAAGTAATCAACACTCTTAATCCACCACCTCTCTATAAAGACCCATGTTTCTAAAACCTTCTGGACTGGAACTGAGCAAAAGTCTACGTCATGTGTCCATATAATTTCAGGCCTGATGGTCAGAGCATTGTGATCTGTGCCGGTAACCCTGGCAAGTTCACTGTGCCGCCCATGATCACCCTGTGAGCGGTAACGCAAAGGGATTACAGGGGTCACAAAGGAACTCTGTCAGACCCCAGTGGGTAAATATTACATAAACTGTTACAAAATGAATTCATTCACTTCATTTCCGGACACAAATTAAAAAGTAGATAATTATCCAATTAATCAAGATACCTACATTTTCGTTAAGGCTAAATTATGTCCGATGCTAAAATCATTTACAAGAGAATAATTTGTTACTGTAATGACAACACTGTCAGTGGCGGTTGTATAAGAGTAAAATATCATAGTAGCGTTATCATAGCAGGATAATAAGAGTATACCAGGAGCAGTAATATGACAATGATAGTATCAATAGTTGTAGAAACAGTATTTGGTAATAACAGCAGTGTAAGGGATAATGGTGCCCATGGAGGTTTTAGCAGTTGTGGTTGGAACAACTGACCTTTTTGCAACGGTTGTGATGACAACAGGAGTGGTTGTGGTAACGGTTTTGGTAGCATCAGAGGTTGTAGCAACGGTCATCCTTAAAGAAGTGGTTGCAACGACCGTTGTAGTCACAAGTGAAGTGGAAGTAGCAACGTTTGTGGTCGTAACAGCAATGGTTGTAGAAATGGAAGTCGTCGCAGCAGTGCTGGTTTTAGCAACAGTTGTGGTCGCAGCAATAGCGAGTCCACCAATGGTTATGATCGCAACAGTAGTGGTTGTAGCAACGGATATAGTCACAACCGTAGCAGCAGTAGCGACGGTTGTGGTTGCAACGGTACTGGTGGCAGAAGAACTTTGTGGTCACAACAGTAGTGGTTGCAGGAATGGGCGTCGTCGCAACAATGCTGGTCGTAGCAACAGGTATGATCGCAACGACAGTGGCTGCAGCAAAGTTTGTGGTCGCAACGATAGCTCCATCCTAACTCCATCCATAAACAAATTAACAACCCTAGAGATTTCACGCACCCCTTCCGCAAATCGACATTCACTGGGAACCAATGACTTTCCTCTTTTCCTACTCGTACAAATGCCTTACATCCTCGATAAAAACTTTTCACCTCTTCTAGCAAGTTGCCTACCACACCATATATTCTTAATACCTTCCACAGACCATCTCTATCAACTCTATCATATGCCTTCTCCAGATCCATAAATGCTACATACAAATCCATTTGCTTTTCTAAGTATTTCTCACATACATTCTTCAAAGCAAACACCTGATCCACACAGCCTCTACCACTTCTGAAACCACACTGCGCTTCCCCAATCTGATGCTCTGTACATACCTTCACCCTCTCAATCAATACTCTCCCATAAAATTTCCCAGGAATACTCAACAAACTTATACCTCTGTAATTTGAACACTCACCTTTATCCCCTTTGCCTTTGTGCAATGGCACTATGCAAGCATTCCGCCAATCCTCAGGCACTTCACCATGGGCCATACATACACTGAATATCCTCACCAACCAGTCAACAATACAGTCACCCCCTTTTTTAATAAATTACACAGCAATACCATCCAAACCCTTCGCTTCGCCGGTTTTCATCCTTCGCAAGGCTCTCACTACCCCTTCTCTGTTTATAAATCATTCTCCCTGACCCCTCAGACTTCGCACACCACCTCGACCAAAACATCCTATATCTGTCACTCTATCATCAAACACATTCAACAAACCTTCAAAATACTCACTCCATCTTCTCACATCACCACTACTTGTAAATACCTCCCCGTTAGCCCCCTTCACTGATGTTCCCATTTGTTATCTTGTCTTACGCACTTTATTTACTTCCTTCCAAAACATCTTTTTATTCTCCCTAAAATTTAATGATACTCTCTCACCTCAACTCCCATTTGCCCTCTTTTTCACCTCTTTCACCTTTCTCTTGACCTCTTGCCTCTTTCACTTAAACATCTCCCAGTTATTTGCACTATTTAGCTGCAAAAATCGTCCAAATGCCTCTCTCTCCTCTTTCACTAATACCCTTACATCTTCATCCCACCACTCACTATCCTTTCTAATCTTCCCACCTCTCACCTTTCTCATGCCACAAGCATCTTTTGCGCAAGCCATCACTGCTTCACTAAGTACATCGCATTCCGACCCCACTCCCCTTACGTCCTTTGCTCTCACCTTTTGCCATTCTGCACTCAGTCTCTCCCAACGTTTTCTCTTCTTTTCTGAAAACCTCCACAAATCTTCACCTTCGCCTCTACAAGATAATGATCAGACATCCCTCCAGTTGCACCTCTCAGCACATAAACATCCAAAACTCTCTCTTTCTCGCGACTGTAAATTAACACGTAATCCAATAACGCTTTCTTCCCATCTCTCCTACGTACATATGTATACTTATGTATCTCTCTCTTTCTAAACCAGGCATACCCAATCACCAGTCCTTTTTCAGCATACAAATCTACAAGCACTTCACCATTTCCATTTATAACACTGAGCACCCCATGTACACCATTTTTATTTTTTTTCAAAGTGATAGAGATGGAAAGCAAAAAGGTGTTTTTCATGAATGTACTGGAAAAGTTGAGGTCCAGATAAACTTTTGGTCTGTCAAGGATTTATTATGGCGGATGACCAACTACCTACCCTCATGTATCCAAGATATGGTTGTACTTTGTGTAATGAAGACAATTGAGAAACATCATAAGCCAATATTCCAGTTTCATGATAAGAGAAGTGGACCAGGCAGTATGATACAGTGGTTAAATTGATGAAAACTACTATTGGCCTTTGTGTAAATAAATCATACATTTCCCTTTTCCACAGCCAGAGGTTGAACCATTATGTGACATTCATTTTTCATTTCATTTCAAGCTAGAAGTTTCAGTTTCTAAATCATTTCTTACATTTTTCATATATATATATATATATATATATATATATATATATATATATATATATATATATATATAATTTATATATATATTATCCCTGGGGATAGGTGTGAAAGAATACTTCCCACGCATTCCTCACGTGTCGTAGAAGACGACAAGAGGGGACGGGAGCTGGGGGGCCAGAAATCCTCCCCTCCTTGTATTTTAACTTTCTAAAAAATGGGAAACAGAAGGAGTCACGCGGGGAGTGCTCATCCTCCTCGTAGACTCAGATTGGGGAGTCTAAATGTGTGTGGATGTAACCAAGATGTGAAAAAAGGAGAGATAGGTAGTATGTTTGAGGAAAGGAACCTGGATATTTTGGCTCTGAGTGAAACGAAGCTCAAGGGTAAAGGGGAAGAGTGGTTTGGGAATGTCTTGGGGGTAAAGTCAGGGGTTAGTGAGAGGACAAGAGCAAGGGAAGGAGTAGCACTACTCCTGAAACAGGAGTTGTGGGAGTATGTGATAGAATGTAAGAAAGTAAATTCTCGATTAATATGGGTAAAACTGAAAGTTGATGGAGAGAGATGGGTGATCATTGGTGCATATGCACCTGGGCATGAGAAGAAAGATCATGAGAGGCAAGTGTTTTGGGAGCAGCTGAATGAGTGTGTTAGTGGTTTTGATGCACAAGACCGGGTTATAGTGATGGGTGATTTGAATGCAAAGGTGAGTAATGTGGCAGTTGAGGGAATAATTGGTATACATGGGGTGTTCAGTGTTGTAAATGGAAATGGTGAAGAGCTTGTAGATTTGTGCTGAAAAAGGACTGATGATTGGGAATACTTGGTTTAAAAAGCGAGATCTACATAAGTATACTTATGTAAGTAGGAGAGATGGCCAGAGAGCGTTATTGGATTACGTGTTAATTGACAGGCGCGCGAAAGAGAGACTTTTGGATGTTAATGTGCTGAGAGGTGCAACTGGAGGGATGTCTGATCATTATCTTGTGGAGGCTAAGGTGAAGATTTGTATGGGTTTTCAGAAAAGAAGAGTGAATGTTGGGGTGAAGAGGGTGGTGAGAGTAAGTGAGCTTGGGAAGGAGACTTGTGTGAGGAAGTACCAGGAGAGACTGAGTACAGAATGGAAAAAGGTGAGAACAATGGAAGTAAGGGGAGTGGGGGAGGAATGGGATGTATTTAGGGAATCAGTGATGGAGTGCGCAAAAGATGCTTGTGGCATGAGAAGCGTGGGAAGTGGGTTGATTAGAAAGGGTAGTGAGTGGTGGGATGAAGAAGTAAGTAAGATTATTAGTGAAAGAGAAGAGAGAGGCATTTGGACGATTTTTGCAGGGAAAAAATGAAATTGAGTGGGAGATGTATAAAAGAAAGAGACAGGAGGTCAAGAGAAAGGTGCAAGAGGTGAAAAAAAGGGCAAATGAGAGTTGGGGAGAGAGTATCATTAAATCTTAGGGAGAATAAAAAGATGTTTTGGAAGGAGGTAAATAAAGTGCGTAAGACAAGGGAGCAAATGGGAATTTCAGTGAAGGGCGCTAATGGGGAGGTGATAACAAGTAGTGGTGGTGTGAGAAGGAGATGGAGTGAGTATTTTGAAGGTGTGTTGAATGTGTTTGATGATAGAGTGGCAGATATAGGGTGTTTTGGTCGAGGTTTCGTGCAAAGTGAGAGGGTTAAGGAAACTGATTTAGTAAACAGAGAAGAGGTAGTAAAAGCATTGCGGAAGATGAAAGCCGGAAAGGCAGCAGGTTTGGATGGTATTGCAGCGGAATCTATCAGAAAAGGGGGTGACTGTATTGTTGACTGGTTGGTAAGGTTATTTAATGTATGTATGATTCATGGTGAGGTGCCTGAGGATTGGCGGAATGCGTGCATAGTGCCACTGTACAAAGGCAAAGGAGATAAGAGTGAGTGCTCAAATTACAGAGGTATAAGTTTGTTGAGTATTCCTGGTAAATTATATGGGAGGGTATTGATTGAGAGGGTGAAGGCATGTACAGAGCATCAGATTGGGGAAGAGCAGTGTGGTTTCAGAAGTAGTAGAGGATGTGTGGATCAGGCGTTTGCTTTGAAGAATGTATGTGAGAAATACTTAGAAAAGCAAATGGATTTGTATGTAGCATTTATGGATCTGGAGAAGGCATATGATAGAGATGCTCTGTGGAAGGTATCAAGAATATATGGTGTGGGTGGCAAGTTGTTAGAAGCAGTGAAAAGTTTTTATCGAGGATGTAAGGCATGTGTACGTGTAGGAGGAGAGGAAAGTGATTGGTTCTCAGTGAATGTAGGTTTGCGGCAGGGGTGTGTGATGTCTCCATGGTTGTTTAATTTGTTCATGGATGCGGTTGTTAGGGAGGTGAATGCAAGAGTTTTGGAAAGAGGGGCAAGAATGTAGTCTGTTGTGGATGAGAGAGCTTGGGAAGTGAGTCAGTTGTTGTTCGCTGATGATACAGCGCTGGTGGCTGATTCATGTGAGAAACTGCAGAAGCTGGTGACTGAGTTTAGTAAAGTGTGTGAAAGAAGAAAGTTAAGAGTAAATGTGAATAAGAGCAAGGTTATTAGCTACAGTAGGGTTGAGGGTCAAGTCAATTGGGAGGTGAGTTTAAATGGAGAAAAACTGGAGGAAGTAAAGTGTTTTAGATATCTGGGAGTGGATCTGGCAGCGGATGGAACCATGGAAGCGGAAGTGAATCAAAGGGTGGGGGAGGGGGCAAAAATCCTGGGAGCCTTGAAGAATGTGTGGAAGTCGAGAACATTATCTCGGAAAGCAAAAATGGCTATGTTTGAAGGAATAGTGGTTCCAACAATGTTGTATGGTTGCGAGGCGTGGGCTATGGATAGAGTTGTGCGCAGGAGGGTGGATGTGCTGGAAATGAGATGTTTGAGGACAATGTGTGGTGTGAGGTGGTTTGATCGAGTAAGTAATGTAAGGGTAAGAGAGATGTGTGGAAATAAAAAGAGCGTGGTTGAGAGAGCAGAAGAGGGTGTTTTGAAATGGTTTGGGCACATGGAGAGAATGAGTGAGGAAAGATTGACCAAGAGGATATATGTGTCGGAGGTGGAGGGAACGAGGAGAAGTGGGAGACCAAATTGGAGTGAAAAAGATTTTGAGTGATCGGGGCCTGAACATGCAGGAGGGTGAAAGGCGGACAAGGAATAGAGTGAATTGGATCGATGTGGTATACCGGGGTTGACGTGGTCAGTGGATTGAATCAGGGCATGTGAAGCGTCTGGGGTAAACCATGGAAAGCTGTGTGGGGCCTGGATGTGGAGAGGGAGCTGTGGTTTCGGGCATTATTGCATGACATCTAGAGACTGAGTGTGAACGAATGAGGCCTTTGTTGTCTTTTCCTAGCGCTACCCCGCACACATGAGGGGGGAGGGGGATGGTATTCCATGTGTGGTGAGGTGGCGATGGGAATGAATAAAGGCAGACAGTGTGAATTGTGTGCATGGGTATATATGTATGTGTCTGTGTGTGTATATATATGTGTACATTGAGATGTATAGGTATGTATATTTGCGTGTGTGGACGTGTGTGTATATACATGTGTATGGGGGTGGGTTGGGCCATTTCTTTTGTCTGTTTCCTTGCGCTACCTCGCAAACGCGGGAGACAGCGACAAAGCAAAATAAAGAAAAAAAAAAATATATAAACTGAAAACATCTATCAGTCGATAAGACTACTTATCAGTTGACAGCAATATTCATCAATCAGGCTACGGCCATAACCACAAGTGATAAGAGTACACAGCAGATGATACGTAGAGGTTGATAATAAAGGTATTAGATCGAGATCAATTGGAAGGAAACAGATACCAGGTGGTACCGAGACACACCAGCTAATGATACCAAGCACAGAATACTACCAATGGTATCCACATGATACCACCATTGTAAGTTGGTAACGATAGATATGTTTGTGGCATCGGAATACCCGCTTGGTGTGGTCGACCAAATACCACCTGATCTCCCTCAGTACGACCTAATACACGTGTATCAAGACTTAGTACGATATGCTACTGCTTGTTCTGACCAAATACCATCTGATACTGTTGTGACGAAACACCATCTGAACCACTGTGCTGTGACCGAGTACCATCTCATAACACGACGCTGCGACCAAATAACATCTGATATCACTGTGTGGTAACTACATACATCTGATACCAAATACCGTATAATGCCAGTTTAATGACCAAATACCATCTGATATCACTATGCTGTGATTTGATACCATCTGAACCACTGTGTTCTGACCTAATACCACCACATGCCAATGTGTTCTGACCAAATACGACTATATACCACTATTCTAGCCAAATACGACATGATACCGCTATGCTGTAACCAAATACCAAATGACATTAATGTGTTGTGACCAAATACCACCTGATAACATTGTGGTCTGATCAAATACCACTAGGTACCCCTAAGCTCTGACTTCATACCTCATAATGCCACTGCTTTCTGATCAAATACCACATTACGTTACTAATCTGACGAATTGCAAATGAAATCGCTCTGCTTTGAGCAAATATCACGTGATACGTGTCGTAATCAAATTCTCCCTTTCATTTTCTTATCAGATACCACCTGATACCACATTGTTCTCGCTAAATACCATCTGATGTCATTAATATGATACAAAATACCACTAAATACTGCTTTGACCAAATACAACCCGATACTCCCCTGTGTTGTCCCCAATTCATATGATAACTCTATCTCATCCAAATACCAAGAGAAATCGTTATGCAACCAATGAAGATCCACTGATGGATGGTTGATTAGTTGGTTGTTTGGGCTCTAAACCTAACGGCTGCCAGAGTCATTAAGGCCGTCAGCTTCACCGTATAACCACCAATCGACAAGAAATAAGCAACTTTCCAACTGTTCTGGATAATTTTCAAGACCATAGGAATATATATATATATATATATATATATATATATATATATATATATATATATATATATATATATATATATATATATATATATATATTCACTTATTTATTTATTTATTTTGCGTTGTCGCTGTCTCCCGCGTTAGCGATGTAGCGCAAAGAAACAGACGAAAGAATGGCCCAACCCACCCACATACACATGTATATACATACACGTCCACACACGCAAATATACATACCTATACATCTCAATGTACGCATATATAAACACACACAGACATATACATATATACACATGTCCATAATTCATAATGTCTGCCTTTATTCATTCCTATCACCACCTCGCCACACATGTAATAACAACCCCCTCCCCTTTCATGTGTGCGAGATAGCGCTAGGAAAAGACAACAAAGGCCCCATTCGTTCACACTCAGTCTCTAGCTGTCATGTAATAATGCACCGAAACCACAGCTCCCTTTCCGCATCCAGGCCCCACACAACCTTCCATGGTTTACCCCAGACGCTTCACATGCCCTGGTTCAATCCAATGACAGCACGTCGACCAAGGTATACCACATCGTTCCAATTCACTCTATTCCTTGCACGCCTTTCACCCTCCAGCATGTTCAGGCCCCGTGCACTCAAAATCTTTTTCACTCCATCTTTCCATCTCCAATTTGGTCTCCCACTTCTCCTCGTTCCCTCCACCTCTGACACATATATCCTCTTGGCCAATCTTTCCTCACTCATTCTCTCCATGTGACCAAACCATTTCAAAACACCCTCTTCTGCTCTCTCAACCACACTCTCTTTATTTCTACACGTCTCTCTTACCCTTACATTACTTACTCGATCAAACCACCTCACACCACATATTGTCCTCAAACATCTCATTTCCAGCACATCCATCTCCTGCGCACAACTCTATCCATAGCCCATGCCTCGCAACCATACAACATTGTTGGAACCACTATTCCTTCAAACATACCCAGTTTTGCTTTCCGAGATAACGTTCTCGACTTCCACACATGCTTCAACGCTCTCAGAACTTTCGCCCCCTCCCCCACCCTATGATTCACTTCCGCTTCCATGGTTCCATCCGCTGCCAAATCCACTCCCAGATATCTAAAACACTTTACTTCCTCCAGTTTTTCTCCATTCAAACTTACATCCCAATTGACTTGACCCTCAACCCTACTGTACCTGATAACCTTGCTCTTATTCACATTTACTCTCAACTTTCTTCTCTCACACACTTTACCAAACTCAGTCAGCAGCTTCTGCAGTTTCTCACATGAATCAGCCACCAGCGCTGTATCATCAGCGAACAACAACTGACTCACTTCCCAAGCTCTCTCATCCACAACAGACTAAATACTTGCCCCTCTTTCCAAAACTCTGGCATTCACCTCCCTAACAACCGCATCCATGAACAAATTAAACAACCATGGAGACATCACACACCCCTGCCGCAAACCTACATTCACTGAGAACCAATCACTTTCCTCTCTTCCTACACGTACACATGCCTTACATCCTCGATAAAAACTTTTCACTGCTTCTAACAACTTGCCTCCCACACCATATATTCTTAATACTTTCCACAGAGCATCTCTATCAACTCTATCATATGCCTTCTCCAGGTCCATAAATGCTACATACAAATCCATTTGCTTTTCTAAGTATTTCTCACATACATTCTTCAAAGCAAACACCTGAACCACACATCCTCTACCACTTCTGAAACCACACTGCTCTTCCCCAATCTGATGCTCTGTACATGCCTTCACCCTCTCAATCAATACCCTCCCATATAATTTACCAGGAATACTCAACAAACTTATACCTCTGTAATTTGAGCACTCACTCTTATCCCCTTTGCCTTTCTATAATGGAACTATGCATGCATTCCGCCAATCCTCAGGCACCTCACCATGAATCATACATACTTAATATTAAATAACCTTACCAACCAGTCAACAATACAGTCACCCCCTTTTTTAATAGATTCCACTGCAATACCATCCAAACCTGCTGCCTTGCCGGCTTTCATCTTCAGCAATGCTTTTACTACCTCTTCTCTCTTTACCAAATCATTCTCCCTAACCCTCTCACTTTGCACACAACCTCGACCAAAACACCCTATATCTGCCACTCTATCATCAAACACATTCAACAAACCTTCAAACTACTCACTCCGTCTCCTTCTCACATCACCACTACTTGTTTTCACCTCCCCATTAGCCCCCTTCACTGAAGTTCCCATTTGTTCCCTTGTCTTACGCACTTTATTTACCTCCTTCCAAAACATCTTTTTATTCTCCCTAAAATTCAATGATACTCTCTCACCCCATCTCTCATTTGCCCTCTTTTTCACCTCTTGCACCTTTCTCTTGACCTCATGTCTCTTTCTTTTATACATCTTCCACTCATTTGCATTACTCCCCGGCAAAAATCGTCCAAATGCCTCTCTCCTCTCTTTCACTAATAATCTTACTTCTTCATCCCACCACTCACTACCCTTTATAATCTGCCCACCTTCCACGCTTCTCATGCCACAAGCATCTTTTGCGCATGCCATCACTGCTTCCCTAAATTCATCCAATTCCTCCCCCACTCCCCTTACCACCTTTGTTCTCACCTTTTTCCATTCTGTACTCAGTCTCTCCTGGTACTTCCTCACACAAGTCTCCTTCCCAAGCTCACTTACTCTCACCATTCTCTTCACCCCAACATTCTCTCTTCTTTTCTGAAAACCTCTACAAATCTTCACCTTCGCCTCCACAAGATAATGATCAGACATCCCTCCAGTTGCACCTCTCAACACATTAGCATCCAAAAGTCTCTCTTTCGCGCGCCTATCAATTAACAAGTAATCCAATAACGCTCTCTGGCCTCTTTCCTACTTACATACATATACTAATGTATATCTCGCTTTTTAAACAAGGTATTCCCAATCACCAGTCCTTTTACAGCACATAAATCTACAAGCCCTTCACCATTTCCATTTACAACACTGAACACTCCATGTATAACAACTATTCCCTCAACTGCCACATTACTCACCTTTGCATTCAAATCACCCATCACTATAACCCGGTCTCGTGCATCAAAACCACTAACACACTCATTTAGCTGCTCCCAAAACACTTGCCTCTCATGAACTTTCTTCTCATGCCCAGGTGCATATGCACCAATAATCACCCATCTCGCTCCATCAACTTTCAGTTTTACCCATATCAATCTAGAGTTTACTTTCTTACACACTATCACATACTCCCACCACTCCAGTTTCAGGAGTAGTGCTACTCCTTCCCTTGCTCTTGTCCTCTCACTAACCCCTGACTTTACTCCCAAGACATTCCCAAACCACTCTTCCCCTTTACCCTTGAGCTTCGTTTCACTCAGAGCCAAAACATCCAGGTTCCTTTCCTCAAACATACTACCTATCTCTCCTTTATATATATATATATATATATATATATATATATATATATATATATATATATATATATATATATATATATATATATATATATATATATTTTTCATACTATTCGCTATTTCCCGCGATAGCGAGGTAGCGTTAAGAACAGAGGACTGGGCCTTTGAGGGAATATCCTCACCTGGACCTCTTCTCTGTTCCTTCTTTTGGAAAAAAAAAAAAAAAAAAAAAACGAGAGGGGAGGATTTCCAGCCCCCCCGCTCCCTTCCCTTTTAGTCGCCTTCTACGACACGCAGGGAATACGTGGGAAGTATTCTTTCTCCCCTATCCCCAGGGAAAATATATATATATATATATATATATATATATATATATATATATATATATATATATATATATATATATATATATATATATTCTTACTGCCTGCGTTGGTCATTGTAGGTGATATCCATCCTTCATTACAGATCACTGGAGGTTCGCTCCTCATGCAACTGAATCCTGGTTAAGTATCCTTTAACATCATTCGGGAGTTATCAATGATTATCGTCTGTTATCCGCTTTGTTGTAATTACATAAGAACTGATAATCCTGCTCAGTTCGTCTAGATTTTTATCTATATCAACTGCTCTGGTATATACCAGGTGACACTCCAGCGTTCTAGTGTACGCTACCTTGATATCTACATTACTGAACACCATCTGATACCCACACTGACCCAATAAACACTAGCTGACAGCCCAGTACTCTAAGTAATACCCACTGAAGTCAGTATTTCTGACGAATGGGAAGAGTAAAATCTCAACGACATGATCAAAGAGGGATACAGAACAGCGCATCAGAAGAGCAGCAAAACCCTGGGTCACACATCAAAATATCCAGAGGTTTGATGACATCACATCAACAAGAGATCCGCACCATGAAGAGCTGCTCTGGTCAGTCTGTACACAGATTCTGGTACATACTGGAGCTGGTACATACTGGAGAGTCAGAACTTACACCTGGTGAAAGACATGAACATACCTACCCTAACCTACCCTCCTGTATTCACGCACCATGCAACCAAATCACGCATGCTGAGGCTAAACGGGATACAAAACAGGGCTCTGAAGATTCGTCCCATACGAGAGGTACTTGTAAATGATAAATAACGAAGAACAACAGGAACGTCTGAAAATCATAGTGGATGGCACGTACTCAGGAGAAACAGCGCAAGAAGTCTGTCAGAGACTTGAACATGACGATGACACAAGATATAAAATCGTCAGCAGTACAGACAAGGGACACCTTTGATTTCCAGGGAGCTTAACCATGAGAGGCCCTGGTAATCACCTGATATGCACGTGAAACACGGGCCTCCCAGGGTTGAGCGCATAGGTTAGAATCCTGGTTGCGGCAGTCGGTCCCAAGTCAACCCAGCTGTTCATCCACCCCTAGGGGTTGGTCGATAAAGAAGTGGTAGAGGATGTGTGGATCAGGTGTTTGCTTTGAAGAATGTATGTGAGAAATACTTAGAAAAGCAAATGGATTTGTATGTAGCATTTATGGATCTGGAGAAGGCATATGATAGAGTTGATAGAGATGCTCTGTGGAAGGTATTAAGAATATATGGTGTGGGAGGCAAGTTGTTAGAAGCAGTGAAAAGTTTTTATCGAGGATGTAAGGCATGTGTACGTGTAGGAAGAGAGGAAAGTGATTGGTTCTCAGTGAATGTAGGTTTGCGGCAGGGGTGTGTGATGTCTCCATGGTTGTTTAATTTGTTTATGGATGGGGTTGTTAGGGAGGTAAATGCAAGAGTTTTGGAAAGAGGGGCAAGTATGAAGTCTGTTGGGGATGAGAGAGCTTGGGAAGTGAGTCAGTTGTTGTTCGCTGATGATACAGCGCTGGTGGCGGATTCATGTGAGAAACTGCAGAAGCTGGTGACGGAGTTTGGTAAAGTGTGTGGAAGAAGAAAGTTAAGAGTAAATGTGAATAAGAGCAAGGTTATTAGGTACAGTAGGGTTGAGGGTCAAGTCAATTGGGAGGTGAGTTTGAATGGAGAAAAACTGGAGGAAGTGAAGTGTTTTAGATATCTGGGAGTGGATCTGTCAGCGGATGGAACCATGGAAGCGGAAGTGGATCATAGGGTGGGGGAGGGGGCGAAAATCTTGGGAGCCTTGAAAAATGTGTGGAAGTCGAGAACATTATCCCGGAAAGCAAAAATGGGTATGTTTGAAGGAATAGTGGTTCCAACAATGTTGTATGGTTGCGAGGCGTGGGCTATGGATAGAGTTGTGCGCAGGAGGATGGATGTGCTGGAAATGAGATGTTTGAGGACAATGTGTGGTGTGAGGTGGTTTGATCGAGTAAGTAACGTAAGGGTAAGAGAGATGTGTGGAAATAAAAAGAGCGTGGTTGAGAGAGCAGAAGAGGGTGTTTTGAAATGGTTTGGGCACATGGAGAGAATGAGTGAGGAAAGATTGACCAAGAGGATATATGTGTCGGAGGTGGAGGGAACGAGGAGAAGAGGGAGACCAAATTGGAGGTGGAAAGATGGAGTGAAAAAGATTTTGTGTGATCGGGGCCTGAACATGCAGGAGGGTGAAAGGAGGGCAAGAAATAGAGTGAATTGGAGCGATGTGGTATACAGGGGTTGACGTGCTGTCAGTGGATTGAATCAAGGCATGTGAAGCGTCCGGGGTAAACCATGGAAAGCTGTGTAGGTATGTATATTTGCGTGTGTGGACGTGTGTATGTACATGTGTATGGGGGGGGGGGGGGGTGGTTGGGCCATTTCTTTCGTCTGTTTCCTTGCGCTACCTCGCAAACGCGGGAGACAGCGACAAAGTATAAAAAAAAAAAATATATATATATATATATAGAGAGAGAGAGAGAGAGAGAGAGAGAGAGAGAGAGAGAGAGAGAGAGAGAGAGAGAGAGAGAGAGAGAGAGAGAGTTGATGGGATGGCCTTGATGAGGGCATCAGCTGCCCGTGCCGTTTCGGCTAACATAAAAAAGAGCAACATTACCACATACACAACCCCCCCGTAAACCTTCTACACATATCAGAAAACCTACACCATACACCTGTATACTCCTTAACTCTGCCATTTCACAAGGACACCTTACCCCATACAATCGCTTCTTCCCATAACTCACCTCTAAAACAACAATGGACGGGAGGTCCCTGGTATCCCCAGAGAGGTGAGAGGAGGGCTGGAGTGTTTTGTTGATGGAGGTCAAGGGTGGGTGTGGTTGGTGGAGGACCGGAGAGAAAGGGAGGAGGGACGGAGGAGAGGAGGCGTGAGAAAGACACTGGGGGAAAGAGTGAGGATCAAGAGTAGAGGGAAGGTGGAGATGCAGGGGAAGGTATGGGATGGAGATGCAGGGGAAGAGAAGGAACACAAGGGAAAGGGGCAAAAAATGAAAAACATCAGCAGAAGCATAAGGAGGTGAGGAGAAAGCTGGGAAAAGTCAAATTCAGTGTGGATGTGAAGAGGATAGATTGGGCTGTACTAGTCCTGGGGTTGAGGATAGACCAGTCCTGGAGCTGAGAATATCCTACGCTTGACCAGTCCTGGGGCTGAGAATTCACTGGGCTTTAACAGTCGTGGGGCTGAGGACATACCAGGCTTTACCACTGCCGACACTGAGGATAGACTATGCTTTACCAGTCGTGGGGCTGAGGATAGATGTGACTTTATCAGTCATGGAGATGAGGACAGATTGGTCTATACCAATCTTGGGGCTGAGGATTTACTAGGCTTTACCAATAGTGAGGCTGAGGAAAGACCGGACTTTACCATCCCTGGGGCTGAAGATAAACTTTAACAGGCCCTGGGCTGAGGACAGACTGAGCCTTACCAGTTGTGGATGCTGAGGATAGATTGGGCTCTACCATTCCTGGGGCTGATGATAGACTGGGCCTTACCAGTTGTGGATGCTGAGGATAGATTGGGCTCTACCAGTTCTGGGGGCTGAGGATAGACTTGGCTTTACTCATTCTGGGGCTGATGATAGACAGGGCTTAACAAGTCCTGAGGCTGAGGATAAACTGAGTTTTACCAGTCCTGGGGCTAAGGATAGACTAGGATGTACCAGTTCTGGGGGTTGAGGATAGAATACGTTGTACTAGTTCTAGACTTTACGTTCTGGGGCAGAGGATATCCTAGACTTCACCAGTTCTGAGTCCGTGAATAGACTGGGCGGTACCAGATTGGGGGATGAGGATAGACTGCGCTTTACCAGTTTTAGAGTTAAGGATAGATTGATCTTTACCAGTCCTAGGGCTGATGATAGATTGGATGCTACCGGTCTTGAGGGCTGAGAATAGAGTGGACTTTACCAGTTCTGGCGCTGAGGATAGACAGGGCTCTACTTTTCTGGGGGCTGAGGATAGACTGGTCTATACCAAGTTGTGGAGCTGAGGATAGACTGGGTTTTGCCAGTCCTGGGACATAGAAAAGAATAAGCCCTAATCGAAAATGTCTGTTTAATAAACAGAGTTCCGTTCGTCCCGGCTCTGGTTATCATCAGGTCTTAAAAGACAAACCTAAGGATAGACCAGGCTCTTCTAGTTCTATCCTGGCCAGCTAAAATCATCTGGTTAGTTATCCTAAAGTATGATACTCACACTAACAATAAACAATGAACAACTATTCACATCACGCGAAACTCCTTCGCATCTGAAGTATCCATACTCTCTGAGTCCATGATCGGGTCCTTAAGCACAACAGAAGACGTTTCCACACATCTGAAGCGGCCCCTCATCTCGCTGAACCTGGCCGACTACCCCAGGCAGCTCACGCGGCATTTTTTTTTTTTTTTTGGCAATAAACTGCTGACACTCCCCATGTCACAGAGACCTCCTCCCCTGCCCGACGCCACTCCACCATGGTTCGCAGTTCGTCAACACAATCCCCTTGTTCTAGTCAGAGCTCGTACAGACAGGAATATGACCAGTCCTGTAACTACCACTGTGAACGTTATAAATAGCCCATGAACGAGGAAAATGCTTAACTTTCTGTTAGTCTGTTAGTCAGGCACTGTGGTATGTTAACTACTGTATCACTGTAACTATTCATAACTTAATGTTCAACCAAGTGCATAATGTGTAAGCAGCCCTGCATATCTGCCACCTTGTCTATGTATGTGCATCTCACCCATATGTTTATCCAAAAAGTGGAAACATCCAGCTCACCCTAATCCTAAGCTCTTGTATGATTAGTTAGCTAGCAACTATCATGACCTCCCAACTTGGTAATATCTGTAATATCTGAATGTTCCTCATCCATATGCTCACCAAAGAGTGGAAATATCCAGCTCGCTATAATCTTAAGCTCTCATCTGCTTAGTTAACTAGTAACTATCATGACCTCCCAGTTCTGTAATATCTGTAATACCTCAACTGTATATTTTAAGCTTAACTTCTGCCTTTATCCAATAAACCTTTATTTATTCATCTTCCAAGTCATTAATGTGGAGTATTCCCACACGGGAGAAGCATTAACAGTGGGATAACAACACAATATAATCCTATATATACGAATTATTAATAAGACTCAAATAATCAATAAGACTGTTCTACACACGTGAAGTATTACTGAGCTTCAGATCAATATCCCTAAAGCATACTTCCTCAAAGCTTGGCTATCCCCTAACTTTTTATGCTATATCTTATTTGTCTATCATCATTATTTTTATTATCAAATCATTATCATAATGCCTAACTGACTCTCGCCTTCACAAGATACCATCAAAAACAGATGAACAACGGCTTCATTGGTACACACCCAATGTCACTGTGATATATAATGCAGGGAAAACATAAGACTGGTCACCATCCACATCCAGGCTCAACAAACTACTCCGGGGTTTACCTTGACCGTTTCATATGTCCAGGTTCAGGCCAGTGGCAGTGTGTCGCCCCATATATACCACATCGCTCTTTCCGTTCACCGCTCTCCTCTTGCCATCCTGTCTCTTGCCATTCTGTCTGTTCAGGTTCCGGTATCCCAAGTCTTCTTTATCCATCCAACTCCTCCTAGGCACCCCCGACCTTCCCTCTATCCACAGCTTCCTCCGCTTTCGACACACAGATCACCTTCGTCAATCGCTCTTCACTCATCCTTTCCTTATGTCCGAACCATTTCAGCACACACACGGTCGGTCCTTTGAATTAGACTATGCTAACTACCACATCTCTGCCACAGTCATTCCTTGCACCATCAACCTGCCTCATACCACACATTGTCCTACGGCATATTTTTTTGCAAGTACGTTCTACCTCGCATCTCCTATATTCAAGGCCCAAGTGTCGCACCTGTACAACACCGTCGGGATCAATATACTTTCAAACGTACCTATTCTTTCCCTTACGAACATTTCCTCAGTGTGCACCAGGACCTTCACTCCTTCTTGCACCTTTTCTTTTTTTACGTTGAAGGCTCCAGTCACAGACGAAAGTCAACATTAAGGCCAAGCCTTAATTGAAATAAAGAGAAAATGTATGAGACGGAAAAGGAAGAGACAAGGGAAGGTATTTAGGAATTTTTGAGGAAGTGAAAGACCTGTCTTTTGGAATGTGCCAGGTCATAGTTGCTGGGAAAGACATGAGAAGGTATAAAGTTCCTCAGCTTCGAAGTGCAAGGAAAGCAGCAGGTATCAGCTTGCCGAGTATTGCGTGGTCTAGCTAGTGGTGGGGCACACAAGCAGCCACCTCTCGGGGGCAAAAACCAAAGTAATACCTATAGAAGAGGGGAAAATGAACCAACACTGCGGAGTAGGGCAAGAGGGTCAAGTTTGGAGGTTAGCCTGGGACAGTTTATAAGTCGGATCGCTTTCGACTCAACTATGTAAAGTAAGGCTGCAGAGCTAGAACCACCCCAGATGTGAGAGCAATATTCCATATAAGGACGAATCAGTCCCGTCTATAAACGGAGAGGAACTGTTCAGAAGAGAAGTTTCGACATCTAAACAGGACACTCAGTTTCTTAGAGGCAGATTTAACTATTCCTGTACAATATTTCTATTGAGTCAAGAGGTGGAATCACAAAACAGTCAAAGGAGAAACGAGAGTTGTGAGGAGTTTTCGATAGAGAGAAGGGTAGAAATTGGGTCTTGTTGGCATTAAGCTTAACAAGATTTCGTCTACCCCATTGAGATATCCTATCCAAGTCTGATTTTATAGAGGAAGCTGTGTCAAGACGAGATGCAGATCGAGTTAGAGAAGAGGGAGCTGAGTCGTCAGCGTGTTTGTAGAGGAGAGGAAATCGTTGAAAAAGTAGAAAAAGTGTAGGAGACACGATAGAACCTTCAGGGACACAACTGCTGATGGAGAAGCGAGTAGACTGATCCATCAACAACCACTAAGACTGACTGGCCAGAGAGGAAGCTAGATATTGAGGAGAAAAGTGAGGGAGGGAAGCCAAAAGAGGAGAGCTTAGAGATGAGACCCCGATGCAACACCCTGTCAAAAGCTTTAAGATGTGTTAAGGGCAGTTACTCTTAACTCCCCAAAATCTTACAGGGATGATGACCACACATTAGTAAGATGGGAAAGAATATCACCTATGACTAACTTCAGACTGCGTAGTTCCATCCACTGCCATGTCCATTTCCAAGTACTTCACGCACCTCACATCTTCCAAGGCCTCTCTTTCTAAACTCACACTCGAAACATCCTGTCTTACTCCCATTTGCAACTCATTACCATTATTCACATTAACTTTCAACTTTCATTTTTCATGTACACTCTTCCCAGCTTACCCACTAGCCTTTGGAATTTCCGTCTGGAGTCTATCACCAGAGCAGCATTGACCTCCCATGCCCACAACCTCCAGCATGCTTCCAAAGCCCTCGCATTTACCACCCTCACCAACTCATCCATAAACAGATCAAACAGCCACAGTAACATCACAAATCCTTGGCACAATCTAACCATCACCAGGAACCACTCATCCCCCTCCCTTCATGATAATACTTACGCCGTATTGGTCGAGTAAAAACTCCTCACTGCTTTAATAACTTTATATACACCTTATAAATCCGCAAACCTTCCATAAGACATCCTTATCAGCCCTGTCGCATGCTTTCTCCAAATCCATAAAGTGCCATATCATTTACCTTTTTCACCGATTCAAACCAATAATTCTTCCTTTGCTTGGCTGGTCAACCGGAACTATCGGATACACACCTACTTAAACACCCTGTAACCCAAGACAAATTGTATGGCAACACTCCTGAAGCATCGTTATTGTCACCTTTCATGTACTGACGATAAACTGAACTCTGTTCACTTCAGAAACTCGATTCGAGCAATAGAGAACAAATGCCATGTGTGCTGTCGCGTAACATGTTCCAGATAAGTTATCATCCTGTCTTACAACTCACGACAGAAGTTGTGGCAAAGTATCTGCTGTAGAACATGATACTCGCACAAAATAAAGAACAGAGAATATCAAATTACCTCGACTGTTGGATCTACTGTGTACGGGCTAAACATACAACCGCTGGACGATTGTAAATTTGCGAGAGTCTACATCTGATACCATACAGCGTTATGAAGAGCTTGTGAGCTTAACACCGAGTACTGTTCGTTCCTGTAAGGATCAGATATCGCCAGAGTTCACACGAAATCAACAGAGACTCTGTGTTCACTGCCAGAGAAGAGCCTCGATGACGCACTTGCTCGTACCATCCGACTGACAAGGCTTCTTTCGCATGTTCAAGTTCCACATGACTGTGAGTTACCTGACTTGCTGTCCTGAGGTAAACACGATGCACTTAACTCACTCTTCATATGTGAACCTGATGCCCACAGCTGGGTAAGGGGAAATCATACTGATAACTGCAGTTTTACTGATAATAATATACATCATGTAGATAAATAGATAGGTGAAACAAATACACAAGGAGGAAAACGAACGCCACTGTAAAACTGAGGACCTAATTTCGTTCAGATTTTGTGTGATGATCTCACCGTATTTGTACTTCTGGAATCTACGTAGTTCCTCCATGATACAATTGACACCAACCAGAGTGATCCACGATTCACTGACCTCAGATGGAAGTGTACAGGAAGACAAACGTAAAATCCACGTTCTGTCTAATCTACGACGGCCTTATTTTTCTTGTTCTTTCCTCACTTTTCTATCTCTCTAGCCTTTTTTAGTTTGAGCGTTTGTTTTTTTTTTCACCAAAGGTCTGGCCTCGATAAGGACTGTCGTCAGTGAAAGGAACCTTCGACATATAAAAAAAAAAGGCATGTGCAAAAAGACTGTGCTAATCATTATCACTGTTAGTAGTAGTGGTAGTAATTGATAATGATGATAATAACAAATAGCAATGAATTAACAATAATAATATCAATAATAATAATCATAATGATAACAATAATAATAATTATAATAATAATAATAATAGTAACAATAATGAAAATAAGGGTGAGAAATACCGATAATAATAACTCCATCATCAGGTCTGGTGTCAAAAAAGAGAATCTACATACACTGACTCCTCCTTGTAAGCCACAACTGGTGAGCCAAACAGGGGAAGACGGAGGAAGCTGACAAGATATCAGATCTTTCGACTCGCATTTTGAAGGCGTCACTCGTCGTGCGAGACCCTCATAAAACAATCCACAAGCCCGTCTCTCTGATCCAACACCGAGAGGTGGGCAGCGCAACCTGATCCATCCACTCGACCCACCACGATAACATCTCAAACATCAGCCGCCTCTCATAATGGGGGGAACAATGGTATAATAGGTGAAGGTGATGGACAGAGGGGGCCAAACGAGCGGACGCGCCACGCACTAGGGGGTGTAAACAAGAGGTGGGGTTAGGCAGGGTGGGGGACGCTAGAGGGGTCCTGGTTCCACGCAGGGCTCGGGGGTGTACCCACGCAAACCCTTCCGACGCCTTATGATCCTGGGAAGCTCCCTGGGAGGCCATCTCCCCAGCGGGCGTCCTGCTGCTGCTCCTGCCGACGTAGTAGCCGCTGGCTAGCACTCCGGACGGGTCGTCGGCGGGTGGGTCGCCCATCATGCCATCCATGTCGATCCTGGATGACATCTACAGGGCAGTCTTGATGGACGATGTGATAAGCCGCGAAATTTCCCATTAGATATGTGTATATCAGGGGGTCTCTGAGGCTGGAACAAGAGCCTGGTCTTGTGGTGATGGGAGTGTCTCTCACTGGATGACCTCAAGCGTTACCAGTGCGCTTTTCCAAGGAGAACGAACGTGTTTAATATGTCACTGCTCGCTCGCCTAGTTATGATCACTGTGGCTGATAGCTGATGCGGAGATCGATGATGGTGTGGATGGAAAGTGAATAGAGGGTTTCAGGGAAGATATATGAGATTGAGAGAGGCTAGGAGGATGAGGGGTGGCGAAAACAATGGATTCATAGATGAGAGTCGATGATGGGGGACAGGAGGGTTATGAATCTTATCTTTTTTTTTCTTAGCGGAAAATTTTCCATTCTCAGCAACAGAACAAGACACAACAGAGAGCCAATCCTGCCGACCTCTTCAAGAGTAAATTCTATCGGTTACCATCTATACACCCTCAAAGGTATAGACGTGCTCTTCATATTTCCTTCCCTATAACCAACTTTGTATCATAGCGATATGGTGTGCTTTATGCTGTCCCTTCAAAGATTTCGAACCAGCGTTCATTAGCTTCAAGTTTGCTGTTTTAGCTCTAAGTAACATTATGTGGATCAAGGGCATGAGCTATAGATAAGGCTGGGCGAAGGAGAGTGAATGTGTTAGAAATGAAATGTGTGAGGACAATATGCGGTGTGGTCTGATCGTGTAAATAATGAAAGGGTAGCAATAAAATGAGTGTGGGTGAGAGAACAGAAAAGGATGTGCTGAAATGGTCTGGACATATGGAGAGAATGAATGAGGAAAGGTTGACAAAGAGGATATATATGAGTTTACATGAGAAAGACAGACAACAGAAGGCCTGATTGGTCCACGATTGGGTTGTCTAAAACAAAGAAAAAACTTATTTAACTTGACAAAAGAAAAATTAATTCCGCTCAGTACTTTTTTAAGATAGCACCGACTCCCCGCTGCTGTACATTAGCCTTCTAGAGTCATAAGTGGAGGGAACAAGGAGAACCGGGAGACCAAGCTGGTGATGGAAGGATGAGTGAAAAAAAAATTTTGAGCGATCGGGGCTTGACTATGCAGGAGGGTGAAAGGCTTGCACGGGATATATTGAATTGGAACGAAGTGATATACTGGGATCGACGTGCTGTCCTTGGAATGCACCAGGGCATGTGAAGCGTCCTGTGTAAACCATGGAAAGTTTCTGTGGGGCCTGGGTGTGGATAGTTAACTGTAGTTTCGGTGCAATACACATGAGAGCCAAAGAATGGATGTGAGCGGATATGGCCTTTCTTCGTCTGTACCTAATGCTACCTCGCTAACGCAGAAAATGGCGATCAAGTATGAAAAAACTTTAATTCCAACTCCAGTGTGATGAAATGGGCAAGAGGTCTTGGAATGCGTTGAATTATCTAAGGAAGACAAACAGAATAATAAAGTTTCCGGACTTAATTAGGCTCATTGTCCTGAGCAAGTTTCTTAGTTATGCGCTGAAAATGTGTACAGATACATCATAAAACCACCTGAAATGTTCTTCGTCATTAGGAAAAGGTAAAGTGCCATGTGAGTGGAAGAAGGTAAACATTATACTTATGGCCAGGGAAGTAGACCGATATGAGGCGTTGAACTAGAGACATATCGCCCTAAAGAACGTGAGGTGTAGGTACTGGAAGAGATACTCGGAAAGCAGACAAATGACTTCCAGCAGAGGATAAACTGCCCAAGTGAGAGACAACACCGCCTCACGAAAAGGAAAGAATGTGTAACGAACCTCTTGGATATCTTCGAGAGAGTGAGTTCTCATTTAGACAAAATAGAGGAGTGTGTGGACTGTCTACATCTGGACTGCACGAAAATACTCAAAAGTATACCACATAAGCAGGCTGGTAAAGAAACTGGATCTCTAGGCAGGAATAAGAAGGAGACTCTTTCGATGGATCAGCGGATGGAAACAATGGACACATGTCACAGAAGCCTTCTCAAAATGGGTTGAGGTCAACAGTGGTGTGCCTGAGGCCTTTTCGTTTCTTGATCTACGTGACTGCACTGCCAGAAGGATTGAGGGCCTACCTGGACACATATGTTTACGGCTGATGCCAGAATCATAAAGGAAGTGAAAAACGATTGCACCATCTTGCAAGGGGACCTAGACAAACTCTAAAGTTGGTTTGATATATTGTTCACGAAGTTCAACCTGAGTAAATGTTAAGTAATGAGGACAGAGCACAGTGAAAGACGGCTTCAGTATAAAGATCATCCAGCAAAATTAAGCTGTCGTAATCTATATGTGAGAGGATTGTACGTTATCTGTTGCCGGAGTCCCACATTAAGAGAGTAGTAGAGGAAACAAACTATCTCATGGCAAATACTAAAACAGTGTTCAAATATATGGACAAAGAAGGATTCAGTAAGCTGTTCATATCCAATATTAGGCCAAAACTAGAATATGGTTACCACTTAAAAAAGCAAAAACAATTAATCGAGGTGAAAAATGGGAACAAAGACGGCGCCGGATATAATTGAGATGAGTTACAAGGAAAGGCTATAGGCCTTCAATTTGCCCATCAAGGTTAAGAGAAGTGTGAGAGATGACATGATTAAAAACTTAAATTTTCAAACCAGATTAATGACCCAGATTGTGCACACTTCTTTGAATGATGCAGTGATAGAACAATTAAGAGCCCATACAAAATTAAGAAGAAACTTGTGAGAAATAATGTAAAGAAGCACTTTTTTAATATAAGAGTAGCTGATGAATGAAATAACTTACGTTATGAAATAGCGAATCTACACTGTATACAGAAGTTTAAAGAAAAAATTACACTTGTAGAGAAAGTTAAAAATGGAGCCCCACGAGCGTAGAACTCTCTCCCTAAACAGTAGGAACAGGTACTTAGATACACACACACACACACACACACACACACACACACACTTATAGGATCAAAAGCTGTCACAGTTGGACAAAGAATTATCATGACAGCTAGAAGTTAGGAACAAGACAGGTAACGAACAGGTATGACAGGTCATATCAAAGTTCAGGTAGACGGGTACCCTACTGCTGTGCATAAACGTACCATTGACGAAAAGCATCAATTATATATCAGAAAATTCTACGCTAAAAAGCACCGAACGTTCGTAACAAACATCCAGAGTTTAACAGAAGTTGCTGTGGATAAAAAATATGTTACGATAAGAGTTTTGGAATCTTGGTTAGATATTAGAAATATATATTTCCTCGCCGAATAAGCAATTAATAAATATTCATTGTCTAATAGTGATGGGGAAAACCAAGGAGGCGGTGGTGTCTTGCTTTTAGTTATAGCACATCTAAATCCCGAGCAAGAAAACATTTTAACTAATGATAAAATCAAACTCCATTCTTGCTGAAATTACACATAAGCATCGCAAGAGAATAACAGTAGGATTAGCTTATAGGCCACCAGCACAAACATCAGAGGTACACCAAAGACTTTATGAACAATTGACAGAAATTTGAAATGAACGAAGTTCGATTATAATGGGAGACTTTAACATACCGGTATCTAAGTGGAGAGAAACCTGTTTCAGTAGCTCGGGGCGTGGGCTTAAGCTAAATTTACTTGATAGTTCTCAAACACAATCAGTGGAGAAACCTACTAGCGATGAAAACAGATTTAGTTCTTCGTACCAATGAGGATCTCGTACATCATGTTGAAGTGGGAGAAAAGTTGGGTACAAGTGATCACCGACAAATCACTTTTGACGTAACTTTCACCAGAGATTGTAACGCTGATCAACACGAAAGTCGCGAGAAAAATACCCCATTTTCAACTTGCAAATTTCTAAAGCTTTCGCACTAGCTCTTTACAGCCAAACTTGTGATGATACCAATAATGAAGACGATATGACTTTCCAAGTAATGGTGAGAACATATGTGCCATTGCGCTTTAGACGGTCTTGTTCTAAAGCGAGACAGACTGGTGGAGCGATGACAATAAGAGGTGCTTGTTGTCTCTGAAAGTAGCACATAACAAAATCAAAGAAACAAATAACCACAATTCATCAAACGTTTCTTACCTCGGTTTTTGACGAAAATGCTCGAGTGAAAAATATGTTTGCTTTCTTTTTTTTTAAACAATCAACATGTATGATGAAAGCAAACCAGTTGATATCATCTAATTAGATTTTCAAAAAGCATGTCATAAAGTTCCTCATCAAATATCACTCATAAAGGTTAAGTCACAGGGTATAGATAAGGTTGTACTTCGAGGGTTAGGAAATCGGCTGGCTGGTCGTAAACAAAGAATAATGAATGATGGTCAAGCCTTCGAGTTGTTAGACGAAACAAGCGGTGTGCCACAGGGATCAGTCTTGGGACCGATTTTCTTTTTCATATATATTAACGACATTGATGATGGCCTTCACTGTAAGAAATAAAACTATAACGGAAGCTGAACGTATGCAGCTTTAACTGACATAGATAAAGCTGATGGACTACGCTATAAGTGGCAAATGAATTTCAATACTGATAACTTCAAAGTTAAACATATCAGTAACAAAAATGGAAAGGCAAGTTACAATATGTATTCTGGTAAGCTGCCAAAGGTCAGTGAGGAAAAAGACTTGGATGTAATAATCTCTGGTGATCTAAAGCCAAGCAAACAGTGTACAGATGCAGTAAAAAAGGGGCGAACAAAATTCTTGGATTCATGGGCAGGACTTTCGGTTTTAAGTCTCGGAAAATTATCCTCACTCATTACAACCGACAGGTGCGTCCCCATCTTGAATATTGGGGTCAGTTTTGGTCACCCAACCTTAGGAAAGACAGGCAGAATGGAAAGAGTACAGAGGCGAGCTACCAAGATGATTCTCGACCTGATAAATAAATTCCATGAAAGCCGACTAAACGAAGAAAATCTGTATAGCTTAGACAACAGAAGGTTGGGAGGTGATCTAATACAGGTATTCAATATCATTAAAGGCTTCTATAATCTCGATAGAATGAGCTACTTAGGGATACAATCGTCTCAATTCACACTTGGTAAAGGATGTAAACTCGTGGACAAAGTTTCACCCGGAATGAGGCGAAGTACTCTTTCCTGAGCAAGATTGTTAACATATGGAATAATTCACCCATCAAGAGTGGGTGAAAGCATTTAAGTTGAAGCATACTGATAAATATTTCACTTCAAATCCACGATAAAACTATAGGTTTTACAGTTTATTCTTGTAAAAAATCTTTATGTCCTTCTGTTTCTAAGATAATAATCCATAAGCTATTGTTCTTTCCATTATAACAAACAGCCTCGTTAGAACCCAATGGTCTGTTATTGTTGAATTCAACATATCAAATATACTGTACTAAATATCAATCAAGGCACGTACAAATTTGATCCATTTACTGTAAAGAAAATTGTAAAAAGTTTTATCAACTGTCCTTGAGATTAAGTTGCATTATGTAAGTCAACCTTTATCCAGTTTTACCTCATCCGGGAAATGTAAGGTCAAGGTTAGGTTGAGGGTGGGTCAGTTAGGGAGTTGTGCCAACCTCGCCTTTCAGTAATTACAAGGTAACTTGAACCTATTCCATGTTTCCTCTTATTCAGTAAACGCAATCCCTATCATATTCACTTTCTTTTTGTAACTAGTCCTCTGAAGATGTGGTAATAAACGAAAGCGCTCAGGATTCTCGTGCTTTTTCCCTAAGTGTTTCTGCATATAAGCATATATATATATATATATATATATATATATATATATATATATATATATATATATATATATATATATATGTGGAGGCTAAGGTGAAGATTTGTATGGGTTTTCAGAAAAGAGGAGTGAATGTTGGGGTGAAGAGGGTGGTGAGAGTTAGTGAGCTTGGGAAGGAGACTTGTGTGAGGAAGTACCAGGAGAGGCTGAGTACAGAAGGGAAAAAGGTGAGAACAATGGAAGTAAGGGGAGTGGGGGAGGAATGGGATGTATTTAGGGAATCAGTGATGGATTGCGCAAAAGATGCTTGTGGCATGAGAAGAGTGGGAGATGGGTTGATTAGAAAGGGTAGTGAGTGGTGGGATGAAGAAGTAAGAGTATTAGTGAAAGAGAAGAGAGAGGCATTTGGACGATTTTTGCAGGGAAAAAATGCAATTGAGTGGGAGACGTATAAAAGAAAGAGACAGGAGGTCAAGAGAAAGGTGCAAGAGGTGAAAAAAGAGGGCAAATGAGAGTTGGGGTGAGAGAGCTATCATTAAATTTTAGGGAGAATAAAAAGATGTTCTGGAAGGAGGTAAATAAAGTGCGTAAGACAAGGGAGCAAATGGGAACTTCAGTGAAGGGCGCAAATGGGGAGGTGATAACAAGTAGTGGTGATGTGAGAAGGAGATGGAGTGAGTATTTTGAAGGTTTGTTGAATGTGTTTGATGATAGAGTGGCAGATATAGGGTGTTTTGGTCGAGGTGGTGTGCAAAGTGAGAGGGTTAGGGAAAATGATTTGGTAAACAGAGAAGAGGTACTAAAAGCTTTGCGGAAGATGAAAGCCGGCAAGGCAGCAGGTTTGGATGGTATTGCAGTGGAATTTATTAAAAAAGGGGGTGACTGTATTGTTGACTGGTTGGTAAGGTTATTTAATGTATGTATGACTCATGGTGAGGTGCCTGAGGATTGGCGGAATGCGTGCATAGTGCCATTGTACAAAGGCAAAGGGGATAAGAGTGAGTGCTCAAATTACAGAGGTATAAGTTTGTTGAGTATTCCTGGCAAATTATATGGGAGGGTATTGATTGAGAGGGTGAAGGCATGTACAGAGCATCAGATTGGGGAAGAGCAGTGTGGTTTCAGAAGTGGTAGAGGATGTGTGGATCAGGTGTTTGCTTTGAAGAATGTATGTGAGAAATACTTAGAAAAGCAAATGGATTTGTATGTAGCATTTATGGATCTGGAGAAGGCATATGATAGAGTTGATAGAGATGCTCTGTGGAAGGTATTAAGAATATATGGTGTGGGAGGCAAGTTGTTAGAAGCAGTGAAAAGTTTTTATCGAGGATGTAAGGCATGTGTACGTGTAGGAAGAGAGGAAAGTGATTGGTTCTCAGTGAATGTAGGTTTGCGGCAGGGGTGTGTGATGTCTCCATGGTTGTTTAATTTGTTTATGGATGGGGTTGTTAGGGAGGTGAATGCAAGAGTTTTGGAAAGAGGGGCAAGTATGAAGTCTGTTGGGGATGAGAGAGCTTGGGAAGTGAGTCAGTTGTTGTTCGCTGATGATACAGCGCTGGTGGCTGATTCATGTGAGAAACTGCAGAAGCTGGTGACTGAGTTTGGTAAAGTGTGTGAAAGAAGAAAGTTAAGAGTAAATGTGAATAAGAGCAAGGTTATTAGGTACAGTAGGGTTGAGGGTCAAGTCAATTGGGAGGTGAGTTTGAATGGAGAAAAACTGGAGGAAGTGAAGTGTTTTAGATATCTGGGAGTGGATCTGGCAGAGGATGGAACCATGGAAGCGGAAGTGGATCATAGGGTGGGGGAGGGGGCGAAAATTCTGGGAGCCTTGAAGAATGTGTGGAAGTCGAGAACATTATCTCGGAAAGCAAAAATGGGTATGTTTGAAGGAATAGTGGTTCCAACAATGTTGTATGGTTGCGAGGCGTGGGCTATGGATAGAGTTGTGCGCAGGAGGATGGATGTGCTGGAAATGAGATGTTTGAGGACAATGTGTGGTGTGAGGTGGTTTGATCGAGTAAGTAACGTAAGGGTAAGAGAGATGTGTGGAAATAAAAAGAGCGTGGTTGAGAGAGCAGAAGAGGGTGTTTTGAAATGGTTTGGGCACATGGAGAGAATGAGTGAGGAAAGATTGACCAAGAGGATATATGTGTCGGAGGTGGAGGGAACGAGGAGAAGAGGGAGACCAAATTGGAGGTGGAAAGATGGAGTGAAAAAGATTTTGTGTGATCGGGGCCTGAACATGCAGGAGGGTGAAAGGAGGGCAAGGAATAGAGTGAATTGGAGCGATGTGGTATACCGGGGTTGACGTGCTGTCAGTGGATTGAATCAAGGCATGTGAAGCGTCTGGGGTAAACCATGGAAAGCTGTGTAGGTATGTATATTTGCGTGTGTGGACGTATGTATATACATGTGTATGGGGGTGGGTTGGGCCATTTCTTTCGTCTGTTTCCTTGCGCTACCTCGCAAACGCGGGAGACAGCGACAAAAAAAAAAAAAAATATATATATATATATATATATATATATATGTATATATATATATATATATATATATATATATATATATATATATATATATATATATATATACACATACATACATATACACACATGCACACATATACACACACACATATATATATATATATATATATATATATATATATATATATATATATATATACATATGAAAAATGTAAGAAATAATTTAGAAAACTGAAACTTCTATCTTGAAATGAAATCAAAAAAATGAATGTCACATTATGGTTCAACCTCTGGCTATGGAAAAAGGGAAATGTATAATTTATTTACACAAACGTTAATAGTAGTTTTCATCAATTTAACCACTGTATCATACTGCCTGGACCACTTCTCTTATCATGAATCTGGAATATTGGCTTATGATGTTTCTCAATTGTCTTCAATTGTTTCTCAATTTATTGAACAAGGGGGGGACTGTATTGTTGACTGGTTGATAAGGTTATTTAATGTATGTATGACTCATGGTGAGGCGCCTGAGGATTGGCGGAATGCGTGCATAGTGCCATTGTACAAAGGCAAAGGGGATAAGAGTGAGTGCTCAAATTACAGAGGTATAAGTTTGTTGAGTATTCCTGGTAAATTATATGGGAGGGTATTGATTGAGAGGGTGAAGGCATGTACAGAGCATCAGATTGGGGAAGAGCAGTGTGGTTTCAGAAGTGGTAGAGGATGTGTGGATCAGGTGTTTGCTTTGAAGAATGTGTGAGAAATACTTAGAAAAGCAAATGGATTTGTATGTAGCATTTATGGATCTGGAGAAGGCATATGATAGAGTTGATAGAGATGCTCTGTGGAAGGTATTAAGAATATATGGTGTGGGTGGCAAGTTGTTAGAAGCAGTGAAAAGTTTTTATCGAGGATGTAAGGCATGTGTACGTGTAGGAAGAGAGGAAAGTGATTGGTTCTTATTGAATGTAGGTCTGGTTTACCCCAGACGCTTCACATGCCCTGATTCACTCCACTGACAGCACGTCAACCCCGGTATACCACATCGATCCAATTCACTCTATTCCTTGCCCTCCTTTCACCCTCCTGCATGTTCAGGCCCCGATCACACAAAATCTTTTTCACTCCATCTTTCCACCTCCAATTTGGTCTCCCACTTCTCCTCGTTCGCTCCACCTCCGACACATATATCCTCTTGGTCAATCTTTCCTCACTCATTCTCTCCATGTGCCCGAACCATTTCAAAACACCCTCTTCTGCTCTCTCAACCACGCTCTTTTTATTTCCACACATCTCTCTTACCCTTACATTACTTACTCGATCAAACCACCTCACACCACACATTGTCCTCAAACATCTCATTTCCAGCACATCCACCCTCCTGCGCACAACTCTATCCATAGCCCACGCCCAACATTGTTGGAACCACTATTCCTTCAAACATACCCATTTTAGCTTTCCGAGATAATGTTCTCGACTTCCACACATTCTTCAAGGCTCCCAGGATTTTCGCCCCCTCCCCCACCCTATGATTCACTTCCGCTTCCATTGTTCCATCCGCTGCCAGATCCACTCCCAGATACCTAAAACACTTTACTTCCTCCAGTTTTTCTCCATTCAAACTTACCTCCCAATTGACTTGACCCTCAACCCTATTGTACCTAATAACCTTGCTCTTATTCACATTTACTCTTAACTTTCTTCTTTCACACACTTTACCAAACTCAGTCACCAGCTTCTGCAGTTTCTCACTTGAATCAGCCAACAGCGCTGTATCATCAGCGAACAACAACTGACTCACTTCCCAAGCTCTCTCATCCACAACAGAGTTCATACTTGCCCCTCTTTCCAAAACTCTTGCATTCACCTCCCTAACAACCCCATCCATAAACAAATTAAACAACCATGGAGACATCACACACCCCTGCCGCAAACCTACATTCACTGAGAACCAATCACTTTCCTCTCTTCCTATATATATATATATATATATATACATATATATATATATATATATATATATATATATATATATATATATATATATATATATATATATATATATATATATATATATATATATCTTCAAAGCAAACACCTGATCCACACATCCTCTACCACTTCTGAAACCACACTGCTCTTCCCCAATCTGATGCTCTGTACATGCCTTCACCCTCTCAATCAATACCCTCCCATATAATTTACCAGGAATACTCAACAAACTTATACCTCTGTAATTTGAGCACTCACTCTTATCCCCTTTGCCTTTGTACAATGGCACTATGCACGCATTCCGCCAATCCTCAGGCACCTCACCATGAGTCATACATACATTAAATAACCTTACCAACCAGTCAACAATACAGTCACCCCCTTTTTTAATAAATTCCACTGCAATACCATCCAAACCTGCTGCCTTGCCGGCTTTCATCTTCCGCAAAGCTTTCACTACCTCTTCTCTGTTTACCAAATCATTTTCCCTAACCCTCTCACTTTGCACACCACCTTTGAAGAATGTATGTGAGAAATACTTAGAAAAGCAAATGGATTTGTATGTAGCATTTATGGATCTGGAGAAGGCATATGATAGAGTTGATAGAGATGCTCTGTGGAAGGTATTAAGAATATATGGTGTGGGAGGAAAGTTGTTAGAAGCAGTGAAAAGTTTTTATCGAGGATGGAAGGCATGTGTACGTGTAGGAAGAGAGGAAAGTGACTGGTTCTCAGTGAATGTAAGTTTGCGGCAGGGGTGTGTGATGTCTCCATGGTTGTTTAATTTGTTTATGGATGGGGTTGTTAGGGAGGTAAATGCAAGAGTTTTGGAAAGAGGGGCAAGTATGAAGTCTGTTGGGGATGAGAGAGCTTGGGAAGTGAGTCAGTTGTTGTTCGCTGATGATACAGCGCTGGTGGCTGATTCATGTGAGAAACTGCAGAAGCTGGTGACTGAGTTTGGTAAAGTGTGTGGAAGAAGAAAGTTAAGAGTAAATGGGAATAAGAGCAAGGTTATTAGGTACAATAGGGTTGAGGGTCAAGTCAATTGGGAGGTGAGTTTGAATGGAGAAAAACTGGAGGAAGTGAAGTGTTTTAGATATCTGGGAGTGGATCTGGCAGCGGATGGAACCATGGAAGCGGAAGTGGATCATAGGGTGGGGGAGGGGGCGAACATTCTGGGGGCCTTGAAGAATGTGTGGAAGTCGAGAACATTATCTCGGAAAGCAAAAATGGGTATGTTTGAAGGAATAGTGGTTCCAACAATGTTTTATGGTTGCGAGGCGTGGGCTATGGATAGAGTTGTGCGCAGGAGGATGGATGTGCTGGAAATGAGATGTTTGAGGACAATGTGTGGTGTGAGGTGGTTTGATCGAGTGAGTAACGTAAGGGTAAGAGAGATGTGTGGAAATAGAAAGAGCGTGGTTGAGAGAGCAGAAGAGGGTGTTTTGAAGTGGTTTGGGCACATGGAGAGGATGAGTGAGGAAAGATTGACCAAGAGGATATATGTGTCGGAGGTGGAGGGAACAAGGAGAAGAGGGAGACCAAATTGGAGGTGGAAAGATGGAGTGAAAAAGATTTTGTGTGATCGGGGCCTGAACATGCAGGAGGGTGAAAGGAGGGCAAGGAATAGAGTGAATTGGAGCGATGTGGTATACCGGGGTTGACGTGCTGTCAGTGGATTGAATCAAGGCATGTGAAGCGTCTGGGGTAAGCCATGGAAAGCTGTGTAGGTATGTATATTTGCGTGTGTGGACGTATGTATATACATGTGTATGGGGGGGGTTGGGCCATTTCTTTCGTCTGTTTCCTTGCGCTACCTCGCAAACGCGGGAGACAGCGACAAAGTATAATAGAAAAAAATAAAAAAAAAATAAATATATATATATATATATATATATATTTTTATATAAGTATGATAAAAAAAAGTATAAAAAGTATAATAAAAAAGTATAATAAAAAAATAAAAATATATATATATATATATATATATATATATATATATATATATATATATATATATATATATATATATATATATATATATACTTTGTCGCTGTCTCCCGCGTTTGCGAGGTAGCGCAAGGAAACAGACGAAAGAAATGGCCACCCCCCCCCCCCATACACATGTATATACATACGTCCACACACGCAAATATACATACCTACACAGCTTTCCATGGTTTACCCCAGACGCTTCACATGCCTTGATTTAATCCACTGACAGCACGTCAACCCCGGTATACCACATCGCTCCAATTCACTCTATTCCTTGCCCTCCTTTCACCCTCCTGCATGTTCAGGCCCCGATCACACAAAATCTTTTTCACTCCATCTTTCCACCTTCAATTTGGTCTCCCTCTTCTCCTCGTTCCCTCCACCTCCGACACATATATCCCCTTGGTCAATCTTTCCTCACTCATTCTCTCCATGTGCCCAAACCACTTCAAAACACCCTCTTCTGCTCTCTCAACCACGCTCTTTTTATTTCCACACATCTCTCTTACCCTTACGTTACTCACTCGATCAAACCACCTCACACCACACATTGTCCTCAAACATCTCATTTCCAGCACATCCATCCTCCTGCGCACAACTCTATCCATAGCCCACGCCTCGCAACCATAAAACATTGTTGGAACCACTATTCCTTCAAACATACCCATTTTTGCTTTCCGAGATAATGTTCTCGACTTCCACACATTCTTCAAGGCCCCCAGAATTTTCGCCCCCTCCCCCACCCTATGATCCACTTCCGCTTCCATGGTTCCATCCGCTGCCAGATCCACTCCCAGATATCTAAAACACTTCACTTCCTCCAGTTTTTCTCCATTCAAACTCACCTCCCAACTGACTTGACCCTCAACCCTCCTGTACCTAATAACCTTGCTCTTATTCATATTTACTCTTAACTTTCTTCTTCCACACACTTTACCAAACTCAGTCACCAGCTTCTGCAGTTTCTCACATGAATCAGCCACCAGCGCTGTATCATCAGCGAACAACAACTGACTCACTTCCCAAGCTCTCTCATCCCCAACAGACTTCATACTTGCCCCTCTTTCCAAAACTCTTGCATTTACCTCCCTAACAACCCCATCCATAAACAAATTAAACAACCATGGAGACATCACACACCCCTGCCGCAAACCTACATTCACTGAGAACCAATCACTTTCCTCTCTTCCTACACGTACACATGCCTTACATCCTCGATAAAAACTTTTCACTGCTTCTAACAACTTTCCTCCCACACCATATATTCTTAATACCTTCCACAGAGCATCTCTATCAACTCTATCATATGCCTTCTCCAGATCCATAAATGCTACATACAAATCCATTTGCTTTTCTAAGTATTTCTCACATACATTCTTCAAAGCAAACACCTGATCCACACATCCTCTACCACTCTATATATATATATATATTGGAAAGGATCGCAATTTTGCGCGTGATCAAGATATTCCTATGAGTCCACGGGGAAACTGAAACACGATAAGTTCAAAGGTGCACTTTCGTGTGATAATCAAATCATCAGGGGAGACACAAGAGAGAAATATAAGTCCAGTTGATAAACATCGAAGAGACGAAGCTAGGACGCCATTTGGTAAACCAAATGGCATCCTAGCTTCGTCTCTTCGATGTATATCAACTTACTTATATTTCTCTCTTGTTTCCCCTGATGATGTGAATATTATATTTCTCTCTTGTGTCTCCCCTGATGATGTGATTATTACACGAAAGTGCACTTGGTAACGTTTCGTGTTTCATTTTCCCGTGGACTCATAGGAATATATATATTTTTTTTTTTTTTTTTTTTATACTTTGTCGCTGTCTCCCGCGTTTGCGAGGTAGCGCAAGGAAACAGACGAAAGAAATGGCCCAACCCCCCCCCCCCCCCCATACACATGTACATACACACGTCCACACACGCAAATATACATACCTACACAGCTTTCCATGGTTTACCCCAGACGCTTCACATGCCTTGATTCAATCCACTGACAGCACGTCAAACCCTGTATACCACATCGCTCCAATTCACTCTATTCCTTGCCCTCCTTTCACCCTCCTGCATGTTCAGGCCCCGATCACACAAAATCTTTTTCACTCCATCTTTCCACCTCCAATTTGGTCTCCCTCTTCTCCTCGTTCCCTCCACCTCCGACACATATATCCTCTTGGTCAATCTTTCCTCACTCATTCTCTCCATGTGCCCAAACCATTTCAAAACACCCTCTTCTGCTCTCTCAACCACGCTCTTTTTATTTCCACACATCTCTCTTACCCTTACGTTACTTACTCGATCAAACCATATATATATATATATATATATATATATATATATATATATATATATATATATATATATATATATATATATATATATATATATATATATATCCCTGGGGATAGGGGATTAAGAATACTTCCCTCGTATTCCCTGCGTGTCGTAGAAGGCGACTAAAAGGGGAGGGAGCGGGGGACTGGAAATCCTCCCCTCTCGTTTTTTTTATTTAATTTTCCAAAAGAAGGAACAGAGAATTGGGCCAGGTGAGGGTATTCCCTCAAAGGCCCAGTCCTCTGTTCTTAATGCTACCTCGCTAACGCGGGAAATGGCGAATAGTTTAAAAGAAAGATATATATATATATATATATATATATATATATATATATATATATATATATATATATATATATATATATCTTCTTCTAAACTATTCGCCATTTCCCGCGTTAGCGAGGTAGCGTTAAGAACAGAGGACTGGGCCTTTTTTGGATTATCCTCACCTGGCCCCCTCTGTTCCTTCTTTTGGAAAATTAAAAAAAAAGACGAGAGGGGAGGATTTCCAGCCCCCCGCCCCCTCCCCTTTTAGTCGCCTTCTACGACACGCAGGGAATACGTGGGAAGTATTCTTAATCCCCTATCCCCAAGGATAATATATATATATATATATATATATATATATATATATATATATATATATATATATATATATATATATATATACACTCACACACACATAAGCAGTAGATAAAAAGTATTGTACATTCATTTCCTTGAAACGTTAACTCGTGTAATCTCCCGTGAAGATTCCATCTATCTTGATGAAGCATTATTGATGTGGTCGATCAGTTGCCAAAGACCAAGTGCGAAAACTTCATCCATTAATTTTACTCATGAATAAAGAAGAGGAAATCTACGAATCCATACATAAAATTAGGTCTTGTTTGCATCCAGTAATAAGCAATTTCCTCATCAATCTGAAACCTAAACACCTCCTGGCCTCACCCGTGGTCTGCGTGTCACACATCGACACGGACAGGAGCCATCACGCACTCTGACTCACACCTTCACTCAGTCTAGCTCACTTCGAGCCCGCCCGTCCCTCTTAAGATAACAGCAACAAGCAAACTATGACAAGAAACCTCAAGTCCAATACGCCGGACAGCCAACAAGGGGACGTCTTAAATAACTGTGAATGTTAATCGTAAAGTAATTTCCACGATGAGCAGTTTTACCTCATACTTTCAATCATCTTCATGTGATCGTCAATTCCTCTGATCCATATTTTAGTACATACAATATATTTGAAGAGAAGAAATCGGATGAATATTTGAGCCCATTCGTAATTCACAGCTACCGAGATCAGAACAGAATAGTTTAACTCTTTACATCTATTAAATCATGATTTACACACTGATATCATCGTAACAGAATAATATAACTATCTATTACGCCTATGGACGTTTACGGGGCCTGTTTAAGAGTAGTTTATGATAGAGCTGAGCTTCGCCTTGCAAGAGTATGCCAAGGAACGAACCCCAGCACACCTGGAGCCGCTGTACACTTCGCAATCAATCAACCCCGAGAGGCCCTTCATCAACAGCCTTCCTCCCCAACCCTCCCATCATGAAGAGCCTCCCTCCCCATCACTCTCCCTTCAGCTAAACGTTCCCACTCGCCATCGCCGCTAACATACCGCCTTCTACCCTCCTCCTCTCCCTGAAATAATTAAGCATTCATTAGCCCTCAAAGAACCGCATCGTATATTCTTATTTTTTTTTCTATCAGGTATACTATCTACACCTAGGAGTGATTGGTGGCTGAGATCTAAAGGCAAGGCATCGATTTATCAACGGGCGAGATGAGGCTAATAGAATAGTCGGGTCCATATCTGGAAGAGAAGGCAACAGGTCTGCGGATGTGGTCTTACACACCTGTCCTGCTTGAAGAGGGATTCGCCTAGATTATGCCGTCCATGTTTTGGTCACTCCAGTTATACATACATATATAATCAACACAGACTCCCCCTAAAAAGTTCACAAAAGAAAACGACAAAATTAACACTGAATACTGAAATTTCACCAAAGGGTGAGCGGGAGTATCAAGAACTGAATGCACACTGTTTAGAAAGACTCAGAGCGGTGTTTAAAAGGGTGTGGAGTATAAATAACGAAGCATCGGAAAGGCAACAAACTTCACTACTGAAAACAGAACTCGATATGATGGTTCTCATTAGAGAGAGTTAAGCGTAAAAAAAAAGAGCTAGGTCGAGCTTTGGTTTTGGATATAGGGTTGTGAATAAATGCAAATGATAATGAAAGTATACCTTTAGTGCAAATATCGTCATTGGCAGCTTTCAATATAGATTGAGCAGCACAAGAGCTAACATGGCTACACACGAGTAGGTAATACCTGTCTTTCTTATGGTATGGTATTCAGTCTTGTACCGCAGCGACGAGTCAGTGACATCTGGTATCCTGAATACCTTCTGATTCTCGTCTCAACACTGGATTAGCTGCGACTTCCACATGACTAGGTTTCCTAGTATTCAAGTATCCTATTTCCCATATCAAGTTTTATATATATATATATATATATATATATATATATATATATATATATATATATATATATCAGATTGGGGAAGAGCAGTGTGGTTTCAGAAGTGGTAGAGGATGTGTGGATCAGGTGTTTGCTTTGAAGAATGTATGTGAGAAATACTTAGAAAAGCAAATGGATTTGTATGTAGCATTTATGGATCTGGAGAAGGCATATGATAGAGTTGATAGAGATGCTCTGTGGAAGGTATTAAGAATATATGGTGTGGGAGGCAAGTTGTTAGAAGCAGTGAAAAGTTTTTATCGAGGATGGAAGGCATGTGTACGTGTAGGAAGAGAGGAAAGTGATTGGTTCTCAGTGAATGTAGGTTTGCGGCAGGGGTGTGTGATGTCTCCATGGTTGTTTAATTTGTTTATGGATGGGGTTGTTAGGGAGGTAAATGCAAGAGTTTTGGAAAGAGGGGCAAGTATGAAGTCTGTTGGGGATGAGAGAGCTTGGGAAGTGAGTCAGTTGTTGTTCGCTGATGATACAGCGCTGGTGGCTGATTCATGTGAGAAACTGCAGAAGCTGGTGACGGAGTTTGGTAAAGTGTGTGGAAGAAGAAAGTTAAGAGTAAATGTCAATAAGAGCAAGGTTATTAGGTACAGTAGGGTTGAGGGTCAAGTTAATTGGGAGGTGAGTTTGAATGGTGAGAGGCTGGAGGAAGTGAAGTGTTTTAGATATCTGGGAGTGGATCTGTCAGCGGATGGAACCATGGAAGCGGAAGTGGATCATAGGGTGGGGGAGGGGGTGAAAATTTTGGGAGCCTTGAAAAATGTGTGGAAGTCGAGAACATTATCCCGGAAAGCAAAAATGGGTATGTTTGAAGGAATAGTAGTTCCAACAATGTTGTATGGTTGCGAGGCGTGGGCTATGGATAGAGTTGTGCGCAGGAGGATGGATGTGCTGGAAATGAGATGTTTGAGGACAATGTGTGGTGTGAGGTGGTTTGATCGAGTAAGTAACGTAAGGGTAAGAGAGATGTGTGGAAATAAAAAGAGCGTGGTTGAGAGAGCAGAAGAGGGTGTTTTGAAATGGTTTGGGCACATGGAGAGAATGAGTGAGGAAAGATTGACCAAGAGGATATATGTGTCGGAGGTGGAGGGAACGAGGAGAAGAGGGAGACCAAATTGGAGGTGGAAAGATGGAGTGAAAAGGATTTTGTGTGATCGGGGCCTGAACATGCAGGAGGGTGAAAGGAGGGCAAGGAATAGAGTGAATTGGAGCGATGTGGTATACAGGGGTTGACGTGCTGTCAGTGGATTGAATCAAGGCATGTGAAGCGTCTGGGGTAAACCATGGAAAGCTGTGTAGGTATGTATATTTGCGTGTGTGGACGTGTGTATGTACATGTGTATGGGGGGGGTTGGGCCATTTCTTTCGTCTGTTTCCTTGCGCTACCTCGCAAACGCGGGAGACAGCGACAAAGTATAAAAAAAAAAAAAAAAAAAATATATATATATATATATATATATATATAACAGCTCTCACTCTTCCGTGTTTGCGTTTTATATTTTTCAGTTCCAGGCTTCCCTTAACTACCAGTCCGTTTCCTCACAATTTTTGATCAAAAGAAACAAGATCCTGTTTTTGGTGCTTTTAGCATTTACATATTTGTTACCAGGGTAAGAGGCAAAATATAATAAAAACAAAAGAAAAAAATATTGATTCTCGATTCTTTTGCATTTGCGTCAAATCATCACTGCAATACGTATATTAAATTAATGGCTAGGACCTCCTGCGAAAGCAATCGTTTCTTGATAAGTTTTAACACAGTCGCTCTTCTTTATGATAAAGAACTCTAAGCTTTCAAACTTCCGATAACGGTGTACTTCAATTTGGTACACATGCTCATGCCATTTCTTGATCTATCATGAGCTATTTCATAATAAAGCAAGTCCATCACTCTCATTCCCTCATCCACTGATATTTCATAATAACTTTCTAACAAACAGCCAGGATCGAACCCGGGTCACCTGCGTAGGAGGCGGGAGCACTACTGCTAGGCTATGATCACCACCTCCTATGCAGAGGAACCGGGTTCGATCCTGGCTGTTGGAGATTAGTATGTTACATGGTAGTGCGCGTCCATATGCACTATTTACATACACACACACACATATATATATATATCATACAAACCTCCAACAGCCAGGATCGAACCCGGGACCCCTATGCAATATGGCGAGAGCGATACCGCTAGGCTATGATCGCCCTAATGGGGAAATGAACATTCGAATGCTATGTACTCGAATACCCTTCGTCTCACGTTAGTGAGCAACGGGGTCTACATCGGTCATTTCCCATCAGGCTCACACAGCCAGCAGATAGCACTTCACCGAACCTAACAGTACAACGCGGAGGTATATGAATACGAACTAAGTGCATATGACCGCGCACTTTCATAGGGGCGATCATACCCTACCAGTAGCGTTCCCGACTGCTGCACAGGGGTCCCGAATTCTATCCTGGCTGTTGGAGGTTTGTATGTTCTATGAAAGTGCGCGTTCATATGCACTTAGTTCGTGTGTGTGTGTGATATATATATATATATATATATATATATATATATATATATATATATATATATATATATATATATATATATATTATTTTACTTTGTCGCTGTCTCCCGTGTTAGCGAGGTGGCGCAAGGAAACAGAGGAAAGAATGGCCCAACCCACCCACATACGCATGTATATACAAACACGTCCACACACGCAAATATACATACCTATACATCTCAACGTATACATATATATATATATATATATATATATATATATATATATATATGGATCTGGAGAAGGCATATGATAGAGTTGATAGAGATGCTCTGTGGAAGGTATTAAGAATATATGGTGTGGGAGGCAAGTTGTTAGAAGCAGTGAAAAGTTTTTATTGAGGATGTAAGGCATGTGTACGAGTAGGAAGAGAGGAAAGTGATTGGTTCTCAGTGAATGTAGGTTTGCGGCAGGGGTGTGTGATGTCTCCATGGTTGTTTAATGTGTTTATGGATGGGGTTGTTAGGGAGGTGAATGCAAGAGTTTTGGAAAGAGGGTCAAGTATGCAGTATGTTGTGGATGAGAGAGCTTGGGATGTGAGTCAGTTGTTCGCTGATGATACAGCGCTTGGTGGCTGATTTTGGTGAGAAACTGCAGAAGCTGGGGTGAAAGTTCTGGGAGCGTTGAAAAATGTGTAGAAGGTGAGAACATTATCTCAGAAAGCAAAAATGGGTATGATTGAAGGAATAGTGGTTCCTACAATGTTTATGGTTGTGAGGCATGGGCTATGGATTGAGTTGTGCAGAGGAGGGGGGATGTGTTGGCAATGTTGGAAATGAGATGTTTGAGGACAATATGTGCTGTGAGGTGGTTTGAGTAAGTAATGACAAGGTAAGAGAGATGTGTAGTAATAAAAAGAGTGTGGTTGAGAGAGCAGAAGATGGTGTTTTGAAATGGTTTGGTCACATGGAGAGAATGAGTGAGGAAAGATTAACAAAGAGGATATATGTGTCAGAGGTGGAGGGAATGAAGAGAAGTGGGAGACCAAATTGGAGGTGGAAAGATGGAGTGAAAGAGATTGAGCAATGCGGCCTGAACATGCAGGAGGGTGAAAGGCATGCAAGGAATAGAGTGAATTGGAATAATGTGGTATACCGGGGTCGTCGTGCTGTTAACGGATTGAACCAGGGCATGTAAAGCGTCTGGGGGAAAGCATGGAAAGTTTTGTGGGGTCGGGATGTGGAAAGGGATCTGTGGTTTTCGTGCATTATACATGACAGCTAGAAAGTGAGTGTGAACGAATGTGGCCTTTGTTGTCTTTTCCTAGCGCTACCTCGCACGCATGCGGGGGGAGGGGCTCGTCATTTCAGGTGTGGCGGGGTGGCAGTGGGAATATATATATATATATATATATATATATATATATATATATATATATATATATATATATATATATATATATTTTTTTTTTTTTTTTTTTTTTTTATACTTTGTCGCTGTCTCCCGCGTTTGCGAGGTAGCGCAAGGAAACAGACGAAAGAAATGGCCCAACCCCCCCCCCCATACACATGTACATACACACGTCCACACACGCAAATATACATACCTACACAGCTTTCCATGGTTTACCCCAGACGCTTCACATGCCTTGCTTCAATCCACTGACAGCACGTCAACCCCTGTATACCACATGACTCCAATTCACTCTATTTCTTGCCCTCCTTTCACCCTCCTGCATGTTCAGGCCCCGATCACACAAAATCTTTTTCACTCCATCTTTCCACCTCCAATTTGGTCTCCCTCTTCTCCTCGTTCCCTCCACCTCCGACACATATATCCTCTTGGTCAATCTTTCCTCACTCATTCTCTCCATGTGCCCAAACCATTTCAAAACACCCTCTTCTGCTCTCTCAACCACGCTCTTTTTATTTCCACACATCTCTCTTACCCTTACGTTACTTACTCGATCAAACCACCTCACACCACACATTGTCCTCAAACATCTCATTTCCAGCACAACCATCCATATATATATATATATATATATATATATATATATATATATATATATATATATATATATATATATATATATATATATATATATATATCCCTGGGGATAGGGGAGAAAGAATACTTCCCACGTATTCCCTGCGTGTCGTAGAAGGCGACTAAAAGGGGAGGGAGCGGGGGGCTGGAAATCCTCCCCTCTCACTTTTTTTTTTAATTTTCCAAAAGAGGGAACAGAGAAGGGGCCCAGGTGAGGATATTCCCTCAAGGGCCCAGTCCTCTGTTCTCAACGCTACCTCGCTAATGCGGGAAATGGCGAATAGTATGAAAGAAATATATATATATATATATATATATATATATATATATATATATATATATATATATATATATATATATATATATATTTTTTTTTTTTTTTTTTTTTTTTTTTTTTTTATACTTTGTCGCTGTCTCCCGCGTTTGCGAGGTAGCGCAAGGAAACAGACGAAAGAAATGGCCCAACCCCCCCCCCCCCCATACACATGTACATACACACGTCCACACACGCAAATATACATACCTACACAGCTTTCCATGGTTTACCCCAGACGCTTCACATGCCTTGATTCACTCCACTGACAGCACGTCAACTCCTGTATACCACATCGCACCAATTCACTCTATTCCTTGCCCTCCTTACACCCTCCTGCATGTTCAGGCCCCGATCACACAAAATCTTTTTCACTCCATCTTTCCACCTCCAATTTGGTCTCCCTCTTCTCCTCGTTCCCTCCACCTCCGACACATATATCCTCTTGGTCAATCTTTCCTCACTCATTCTCTCCATGTGCCCAAACCATTTCAAAACACCCTCTTCTGCTCTCTCAACCACGCTCTTTTTATTTCCACACATCTCTCTTACCCTTACGTTACTTACTCGATCAAACCACCTCACACCACACATTGTCCTCAAACATCTCATTTCCAGCACATCCATCCTCCTGCGCACAACTCTATCCATAGCCCACGCCTCGCAACCATACAACATTGTTGGAACCACTATTCCTTCAAATATACCCATTTTTGCTTTCCGAGATAATGTTCTCGACTTCCACACATTTTTCAAGGCTCCCAAAATTTTCGCCCCCTCCCCCACCCTATGATCCACTTCCGCTTCCATGGTTCCATCCGCTGACAGATCCACTCCCAGATATCTAAAACACTTCACTTCCTCCAGTTTTTCTCCATTCATATATATATATATATATATATATATATATATATATATATATATATATATATATATATATTTTTTTTTTTTTTTTTTTTTTTTTTTTTTTTATACTTTGTCGCTGTCTCCCGCGTTTGCGAGGTAGCGCAAGGAAACAGACGAAAGAAATGGCCCAACCCCCCCCCCATACACATGTATATACACACGTCCACACACGCAAATATACATACCTACACAGCTTTCCATGGTTTACCCCAGACGCTTCACATGCCTTGCTTCAATCCACTGACAGCACGTCAACCCCTGTATACCACATGACTCCAATTCACTCTATTTCTTGCCCTCCTTTCACCCTCCTGCATGTTCAGGCCCCGATCACACAAAATCTTTTTCACTCCATCTTTCCACCTCCAATTTGGTCTCCCTCTTCTCCTCGTTCCCTCCACCTCCGACACATATATCCTCTTGGTCAATCTCTCCTCACTCATTCTCTCCATGTGCCCAAACCATTTCAAAACACCCTCTTCTGCTCTCTCAACCACGCTCTTTTTATTTCCACACATCTCTCTCACCCTTACGTTACTTACTCGATCAAACCACCTCACACCACACATTGTCCTCAAACATCTCATTTCCAGCACATCCATCCTCCTGCGCACATCTCTATCCATAGCCCACGCCTCGCAGCCATACAACATTGTTGGAACCACTATTCCCTCAAACATACCCATTTTTGCTTTCCGAGATAATGTTCTCGACTTCCACACATTTTTCAAGGCTCCCAAAATTTTCGCCCCCTCCCCCACCCTATGATCCACTTCCGCTTCCATGGTTCCATCCGCTGACAGATCCACTCCCAGATATCTAAAACACTTCACTTCCTCCAGTTTTTCTCCATTCAAACTCACCTCCCAATTGACTTGACCCTCACCCCTACTGTACCTAATAACCTTGCTCTTATTCACATTTACTCTCAACTTTCTTCTTCCACACACTTTACCAAACTCAGTCACCAGCTTCTGCAGTTTCTCACATGAATCAGCCACCAGCGCTGTATCATCAGCGAACAACAACTGACTCACTTCCCAAGCTCTCTCATCCCCAACAGACTTCATACTTGCCCCTCTTTCCAGGACTCTTGCATTTACCTCCCTTACAACCCCATCCATAAACAAATTAAACAACCATGGAGACATCACACACCCCTGCCGCAAACCTACATTCACTGAGAACCAATCACTTTCCTCTCTTCCTACACGTACACATGCCTTACATCCTCGATAAAAACTTTTCACTGCTTCTAACAACTTGCCTCCCACACCATATATTCTTAATACCTTCCACAGAGCATCTCTATCAACTCTATCATATGCCTTCTCCAGATCCATAAATGCTACATACAAATCCATTTGCTTTTCTAAGTATTTCTCACATACATTCTTCAAAGCAAACACCTGATCCACACATCCTCTACCACTTCTGAAACCGCACTGCTCTTCCCCAATCTGATGCTCTGTACATGCCTTCACCCTCTCAATCAATACCCTCCCATATAATTTACCAGGAATACTCAACAATCTTATACCTCTGTAATTTGAGCACTCACTCTTATCCCCTTTGCCTTTGTACAAT